>NW_027368297.1:0-50840 GCF_046119375.1 Phyllobates terribilis | reverse complement strand
CCCCCCAGTCCTCTAATAACCTGTCTTGGTATTGCAGAGCCCCAGTCCTCTAATAACCTGTCTTGGTATTACAGGACCCTCCAGTCTCTAAAAACCTGTCTTGGTATTGCAGACCCCCAGTCCTCTAATAACCTGTCTTGGTATTGCAGACCCCCCAGTCCTCTAATAACCTGTCCTGGTATTGCAGACCCCCCAGTCCTCTAATAACCTGTCTTGGTATTGCAGACCCCCCAGTCCTCTAATAACCTGTCTTGGTATTGCAGACCCCCCAGTCCTCTAATAACCTGTCTTGGTATTGCAGACCCCCAGTCCTCTAATAACCTGTCTTGGTATTGCAGACCCCAGTGTAATAACCTGTCTTGGTATTGCAGACCCCCCAGTCCTCTAATAACCTGTCTTGGTATTACAGACCCCCCAGTCCTCTAATAACCTGTCTTGGTATTGCAGACCCCCCCCAGTCCTCTAATAACCTGTCTTGGTAATGCAGACCCCCCCCAGTCCTCTAATAACCTGTCTTGGTATTGCAGACCCCCCAGTCCTCTAATTCCCTGTCTTGGTATTGCAGACCCCCAGTGTAATAACCTGTCTTGGTATTGCAGACCCCCCAGTCCTCTAATAACCTGTCTTGGTATTGCAGACGCCCCCCCCAGTCCTCTAATAACCTTTCTTGGTATTGCAGACCCCCCAGTCCTCTAATAACCTGTCTTGGTATTGCAGACCCCCAGTGTAATAACCTGTCTTGGTATTGCAGACACCCCAGTCCTCTAATAACCTGTCTTGGTATTGCAGACCCCCCAGTCCTCTAATAACCTGTCTTGGTATTGCAGACCCCCAGTGTAATAACCTGTCTTGGTATTCCAGACCCCCCCAGTCCTCTAATAACCTGTCTTGGTATTGCAGACCCCCCCAGTCCTCTAATAACCTGTCTTGGTATTGCAGACCCCCCAGTCCTCTAATAACCTGTCTTGGTATTGCAGACCCCCTAGTCCTCTAATAACCTGTCTTGGTATTGCAGACCCCCAGTCCTCTAATACCCTGTCTTGGTATTACAGACCCTCCAGTCTTCTAATAACCTGTCTTGGTATTGCAGACCCCCCAGTCCTCTAATACCCTGTCTTGGTATTGCAGACCCCCCAGTCCTCTAATAACCTGTCTTGGTATTACAGACCCTCCAATCCTCTAATAACCTGTCTTGGTATTGCAGACCCCCAGTCCTCTAATAACCTTTCTTGGTATTGCAGACCCCCCAGTCCTCTAATAACCTGTCCTGGTATTGCAGATCCCCCAGTCCTCTAATAACCTGTCCTGGTATTGCAGACCCCCCAGTCCTCTAATAACCTGTCTTGGTATTGCAGACCGCCCAGTCCTCTAATAACCTGTCTTGGTATTGCAGACCCCCAGTGTAATAACCTGTCTTGGTATTGCCGACCCCCCAGTCCTCTGATAACCTGTCTTGGTATTGCAGAACCCCCAGTCCTCTAATAACCTGTCTTGGTATTGCAGACCCCCCAGTCCTCTAATAACCTGTCTTGGTATTGCAGACCCCCAGTCCTCTAATAACCTGTCTTGGTATTGCAGACCCCCAGTCCTCTAATAACCTGTCTTGGTATTGCAGACCCCCCAGTCCTCTAATAACCTGTCTTGGTATTGCAGACCCCCCAGTCCTCTAATAACCTGTCTTGGTATTGCAGACCCCCAGTCCTCTAATAACCTGTCTTGGTATTGCAGACCCCCAGTGTAATAACCTGTCTTGGTATTGCAGACCCCCCAGTCCTCTAATAACCTGTCTTGGTATTACAGACCCCCCAGTCCTCTAATAACCTGTCTTGGTATTGCAGACCCCCCCCCCAGTCCTCTAATAACCTGTCTTGGTAATGCAGACCCCACCCCAGTCCTCTAATAACCTGTCTTGGTATTGCAGACCCCCCAGTCCTCTAATTCCCTGTCTTGGTATTGCAGACCCCCAGTGTAATAACCTGTCTTGGTATTGCAGACCCCCCAGTCCTCTAATAACCTGTCTTGGTATTGCAGACCCCCCCCCCAGTCCTCTAATAACCTTTCTTGGTATTGCAGACCCCCCAGTCCTCTAATAACCTTTCTTGGTATTGCAGACCCCCAGTGTAATAACCTGTCTTGGTATTGCAGACCCCCCAGTCCTCTAATAACCTGTCTTGGTATTGCTGACCCCCCAGTCCTCTAATAACCTGTCTTGGTATTGCAGACCCCCAGTGTAATAACCTGTCTTGGTATTCCAGACCCCCCCCCAGTCCTCTAATAACCTGTCTTGGTATTGCAGACCCCCCCAGTCCTCTAATAACCTGTCTTGGTATTGCAGACCCCCCAGTCCTCTAATAACCTGTCTTGGTATTGCAGACCCCCTAGTCCTCTAATAACCTGTCTTGGTATTGCAGACCCCCCAGTCCTCTAATACCCTGTCTTGGTATTGCAGACCCCCCAGTCCTCTAATAACCTGTCTTGGTATTACAGACCCTCCAGTCCTCTAATAACCTGTCTTGGTATTGCAGACCCCCAGTCCTCTAATAACCTATCTTGGTATTGCAGACCCCCCAGTCCTCTAATAACCTGTCCTGGTATTGCAGATCCCCCAGTCCTCTAATAACCTGTCCTGGTATTGCAGACCCCCCAGTCCTCTAGTAACCTGTCTTGGTATTGCAGACCGCCCAGTCCTCTAATAACCTGTCTTGGTATTGCAGACCCCCAGTGTAATAACCTGTCTTGGTATTGCCGACCCCCCAGTCCTCTGATAACCTGTCTTGGTATTGCAGAACCCCCAGTCCTCTAATAACCTGTCTTGGTATTGCAGACCCCCCAGTCCTCTAATAACCTGTCTTGGTATTGCAGACCCCCCAGTCCTCTAATAACCTGTCTTGGTATTGCAGACCCCCCCAGTCCTCTAATAACCTGCCTTGGTATTGCAGACCCCCCAGTCCTCTAATAACCTGTCTTGGTATTGCAGACCCCCCAGTCCTCTAATAACCTGTCTTGGTATTGCAGACCCCCCAGTCCTCTAATAACTTGTCTTGGTATTGCAGACCCCCCAGTCCTCTAATAACCTGTCTTGGTATTGCAGACCCCCCAGTCCTCTAATAACCTGTCTTGGTATTGCAGACCCCCCAGTCCTCTAATAACCTGTCTTGGTATTGCAGACCCCCAGTCCTCTAATAACCTGTCTTGGTATTGCAGACCCCCCAGTCCTCTAATAACCTGTCTTGGTATTGCAGACCCCCCAGTCCTCTAATAACCTGTCTTGGTATTGCAGACCCCCCAGTCCTCTAATAACCTGTCTTGGTATTGCAGACCCCCAGTCCTCTAATAACCTGTCTTGGTATTGCAGACCCCCCAGTCCTCTAATAACCTGTCTTGGTATTGCAGACCCCCCCAGTCCTCTAATAACCTGTCTTGGTATTGCAGACCCCCCAGTCCTCTAATAAGCTGTCTTGGTTTTGCAGACCCCCCAGTCCTCTAATAACCTGTCTTGGTATTGCAGACCCCCCCCCCAGTCCTCTAATAACCTTTCTTGGTATTGCAGACCCCCCAGTCCTCTAATAACCTGTCTTGGTATTGCAGACCCCCAGTGTAATAACCTGTCTTGGTATTGCAGACCCCCCAGTCCTCTAATAACCTGTCTTGGTATTGCAGACCCCCCAGTCCTCTAATAACCTGTCTTGGTATTGCAGACCCCCAGTGTAATAACCTGTCTTGGTATTCCAGACCCCCCCAGTCCTCTAATAACCTGTCTTGGTATTGCAGACCCCCCCAGTCCTCTAATAACCTGTCTTGGTATTGCAGACCCCCCAGTCCTCTAATAACCTGTCTTGGTATTGCAGACCCCCTACTCCTCTAATAACCTGTCTTGGTATTGCAGACCCCCCAGTCCTCTAATACCCTGTCTTGGTATTGCAGACCCCCCAGTCCTCTAATAACCTGTCTTGGTATTACAGACCCTCCAGTCCTCTAATAACCTGTCTTGGTATTGCAGACCCCCAGTCCTCTAATAACCTATCTTGGTATTGCAGACCCCCCAGTCCTCTAATAACCTGTCCTGGTATTGCAGATCCCCCAGTCCTCTAATAACCTGTCCTGGTATTGCAGACCCCCCAGTCCTCTAATAACCTGTCTTGGTATTGCAGACCGCCCAGTCCTCTAATAACCTGTCTTGGTATTGCAGACCCCCAGTGTAATAACCTGTCTTGGTATTGCCGACCCCCCAGTCCTCTGATAACCTGTCTTGGTATTGCGGAACCCCCAGTCCTCTAATAACCTGTCTTGGTATTGCAGACCCCCCAGTCCTCTAATAACCTGTCTTAGTATTGCAGACCCCGCAGTCCTCTAATAACCTGTCTTGGTATTGCAGACCCCCCCAGTCCTCTAATAACCTGTCTTGGTATTGCAGACCCCCAGTCCTCTAATAACCTATCTTGGTATTGCAGACCCCCCAGTCCTCTAATAACCTGTCCTGGTATTGCAGATCCCCCAGTCCTCTAATAACCTGTCCTGGTATTGCAGACCCCCCAGTCCTCTAATAACCTGTCTTGGTATTGCAGACCGCCCAGTCCTCTAATAACCTGTCTTGGTATTGCAGACCCCCAGTGTAATAACCTTTCTTGGTATTGCCGACCCCCCAGTCCTCTGATAACCTGTCTTGGTATTGCGGAACCCCCAGTCCTCTAATAACCTGTCTTGGTATTGCAGACCCCCCAGTCCTCTAATAACCTGTCTTGGTATTGCAGACCCCCCAGTCCTCTAATAACCTGTCTTGGTATTGCAGACCCCCCCAGTCCTCTAATAACCTGTCTTGGTATTGCAGACCCCCCAGTCCTCTAATAACCTGTCTTGGTATTGCAGACCCCCCAGTCCTCTAATAACCTGTCTTGGTATTGCAGACCCCCCAGTCCTCTAATAACTTGTCTTGGTATTGCAGACCCCCCAGTCCTCTAATAACCTGTCTTGGTATTGCAGACCCCCCAGTCCTCTAATAACCTGTCTAGGTATTGCAGACCCCCCAGTCCTCTAATAACCTGTCTTGGTATTGTAGACCCCCAGTCCTCTAACAACCTGTCTTGGTATTGCAGACCCCCCAGTCCTCTAATAACCTGTCTTGGTATTGCAGACCCCCCAGTCCTCTAATAACCTGTCTTGGTATTGCAGACCCCCCAGTCCTCTAATAACCTGTCTTGGTATTGCAGACCCCCAGTCCTCTAATAACCTGTCTTGGTATTGCAGACCCCCCAGTCCTCTAATAACCTGTCTTGGTATTGCAGACCCCCCAGTCCTCTAATAACCTGTCTTGGTATTGCAGACCCCCCAGTCCTCTAATAAGCTGTCTTGGTTTTGCAGACCCCCCAGTCCTCTAATAACCTGTCTTGGTATTGCAGACCCCCCAGTCCTCTAATAACCTGTCTTGGTATTGCAGACCCCCCAGTCCTCTAATAACCTGTCTTGGTATTGCACACCCCCCAGTCCTCTAATAACCTGTCTTGGTATTGCAGACCCCCCAGTCCTCTAATAACCTGTCTTGGTATTGCAGACCCCCAGTCCTCTAATAACCTGTCTTGGTATTGCAGACCCCCCAGTCCTCTAATAACCTGTCTTGGTATTGCAGACCCCCCAGTCCTCTAATAACCTGTCTTGGTATTGCAGACCCCCCAGTCCTCTAATAACCTGTCTTGGTATTGCAGACCCCCAGTCCTCTAATAACCTGTCTTGGTATTGCAGACCCCCCAGTCCTCTAATAACCTGTCTTGGTATTGCAGACCCCCCAGTCCTCTAATAACCTGTCTTGGTATTGCAGACCCCCCAGTCCTCTAATAAGCTGTCTTGGTTTTGCAGACCCCCCAGTCCTCTAATAACCTGTCTTGGTATTGCAGACCCCCCAGTCCTCTAATAACCTGTCTTGGTATTGCAGACCCCCCAGTCCTCTAATAACCTGTCTTGGTATTGCAGACCCCCCAGTCCTCTAATAACCTGTCTTGGTATTGCAGACCCCCCAGTCCTCTAATAAGCTGTCTTGGTTTTGCAGACCCCCCCAGTCCTCTAATAACCTGTCTTGGTATTGCAGACCCCCCAGTCCTCTAATAACCTGTCTTGGTATTGCAGACCCCCCAGTCCTCTAATAACCTGTCTTGGTATTGCAGACCCCCAGTCCTCTAATAACCTGTCTTGGTATTGCAGACCCCCCAGTCCTCTAATAACCTGTCTTGGTATTGCAGACCCCCCCAGTCCTCTAATAACCTGTCTTGGTATTGCAGACCCCCCAGTCCTCTAATAAGCTGTCTTGGTTTTGCAGACCCCCCAGTCCTCTAATAACCTGTCTTGGTATTGCAGACCCCCCCCCCCAGTCCTCTAATAACCTTTCTTGGTATTGCAGACCCCCCAGTCCTCTAATAACCTGTCTTGGTATTGCAGACCCCCAGTGTAATAACCTGTCTTGGTATTGCAGACCCCCCAGTCCTCTAATAACCTGTCTTGGTATTGCAGACCCCCCAGTCCTCTAATAACCTGTCTTGGTATTGCAGACCCCCCAGTCCTCTAATAAGCTGTCTTGGTTTTGCAGACCCCCCCAGTCCTCTAATAACCTGTCTTGGTATTGCAGACCCCCAGTCCTCTAATAACCTGTCTTGGTATTGCAGACCCCCCAGTCCTCTAATAACCTGTCTTGGTATTGCAGACCCCCCCAGTCCTCTAATAACCTGTCTTGGTATTGCAGACCCCCCAGTCCTCTAATAAGCTGTCTTGGTTTTGCAGACCCCCCAGTCCTCTAATAACCTGTCTTGGTATTGCAGACCCCCCCCCCAGTCCTCTAATAACCTTTCTTGGTATTGCAGACCCCCCAGTCCTCTAATAACCTGTCTTGGTATTGCAGACCCCCAGTGTAATAACCTGTCTTGGTATTGCAGACCCCCCAGTCCTCTAATAACCTGTCTTGGTATTGCAGACCCCCCAGTCCTCTAATAACCTGTCTTGGTATTGTAGACCCCCAGTCCTCTAACAACCTGTCTTGGTATTGCAGACCCCCCAGTCCTCTAATAACCTGTCTTGGTATTGCAGACCCCCCAGTCCTCTAATAACCTGTCTTGGTATTGCAGACCCCCCAGTCCTCTAATAACCTGTCTTGGTATTGCAGACCCCCAGTCCTCTAATAACCTGTCTTGGTATTGCAGACCCCCCAGTCCTCTAATAACCTGTCTTGGTATTGCAGACCCCCCAGTCCTCTAATAACCTGTCTTGGTATTGCAGACCCCCCAGTCCTCTAATAAGCTGTCTTGGTTTTGCAGACCCCCCAGTCCTCTAATAACCTGTCTTGGTATTGCAGACCCCCCAGTCCTCTAATAACCTGTCTTGGTATTGCAGACCCCCCAGTCCTCTAATAACCTGTCTTGGTATTGCACACCCCCCAGTCCTCTAATAACCTGTCTTGGTATTGCAGACCCCCCAGTCCTCTAATAACCTGTCTTGGTATTGCAGACCCCCAGTCCTCTAATAACCTGTCTTGGTATTGCAGACCCCCCAGTCCTCTAATAACCTGTCTTGGTATTGCAGACCCCCCAGTCCTCTAATAACCTGTCTTGGTATTGCAGACCCCCCAGTCCTCTAATAACCTGTCTTGGTATTGCAGACCCCCAGTCCTCTAATAACCTGTCTTGGTATTGCAGACCCCCCAGTCCTCTAATAACCTGTCTTGGTATTGCAGACCCCCTAGTCCTCTAATAACCTGTCTTGGTATTGCAGACCCCCCAGTCCTCTAATAAGCTGTCTTGGTTTTGCAGACCCCCCAGTCCTCTAATAACCTGTCTTGGTATTGCAGACCCCCCAGTCCTCTAATAACCTGTCTTGGTATTGCAGACCCCCCAGTCCTCTAATAACCTGTCTTGGTATTGCAGACCCCCCAGTCCTCTAATAACCTGTCTTGGTATTGCAGACCCCCCAGTCCTCTAATAAGCTGTCTTGGTTTTGCAGACCCCCCCAGTCCTCTAATAACCTGTCTTGGTATTGCAGACCCCCCAGTCCTCTAATAACCTGTCTTGGTATTGCAGACCCCCCAGTCCTCTAATAACCTGTCTTGGTATTGCAGACCCCCAGTCCTCTAATAACCTGTCTTGGTATTGCAGACCCCCCAGTCCTCTAATAACCTGTCTTGGTATTGCAGACCCCCCCAGTCCTCTAATAACCTGTCTTGGTATTGCAGACCCCCCAGTCCTCTAATAAGCTGTCTTGGTTTTGCAGACCCCCCAGTCCTCTAATAACCTGTCTTGGTATTGCAGACCCCCCCCCCCCAGTCCTCTAATAACCTTTCTTGGTATTGCAGACCCCCCAGTCCTCTAATAACCTGTCTTGGTATTGCAGACCCCCAGTGTAATAACCTGTCTTGGTATTGCAGACCCCCCAGTCCTCTAATAACCTGTCTTGGTATTGCAGACCCCCCAGTCCTCTAATAACCTGTCTTGGTATTGCAGACCCCCAGTGTAATAACCTGTCTTGGTATTCCAGACCCCCCCAGTCCTCTAATAACCTGTCTTGGTATTGCAGACCCCCCCAGTCCTCTAATAACCTGTCTTGGTATTGCAGACCCCCCAGTCCTCTAATAACCTGTCTTGGTATTGCAGACCCCCTACTCCTCTAATAACCTGTCTTGGTATTGCAGACCCCCCAGTCCTCTAATACCCTGTCTTGGTATTGCAGACCCCCCAGTCCTCTAATAACCTGTCTTGGTATTACAGACCCTCCAGTCCTCTAATAACCTGTCTTGGTATTGCAGACCCCCAGTCCTCTAATAACCTATCTTGGTATTGCAGACCCCCCAGTCCTCTAATAACCTGTCCTGGTATTGCAGATCCCCCAGTCCTCTAATAACCTGTCCTGGTATTGCAGACCCCCCAGTCCTCTAATAACCTGTCTTGGTATTGCAGACCGCCCAGTCCTCTAATAACCTGTCTTGGTATTGCAGACCCCCAGTGTAATAACCTGTCTTGGTATTGCCGACCCCCCAGTCCTCTGATAACCTGTCTTGGTATTGCGGAACCCCCAGTCCTCTAATAACCTGTCTTGGTATTGCAGACCCCCCAGTCCTCTAATAACCTGTCTTGGTATTGCAGACCCCGCAGTCCTCTAATAACCTGTCTTGGTATTGCAGACCCCCCCAGTCCTCTAATAACCTGTCTTGGTATTGCAGACCCCCAGTCCTCTAATAACCTATCTTGGTATTGCAGACCCCCCAGTCCTCTAATAACCTGTCCTGGTATTGCAGATCCCCCAGTCCTCTAATAACCTGTCCTGGTATTGCAGACCCCCCAGTCCTCTAATAACCTGTCTTGGTATTGCAGACCGCCCAGTCCTCTAATAACCTGTCTTGGTATTGCAGACCCCCAGTGTAATAACCTGTCTTGGTATTGCCGACCCCCCAGTCCTCTGATAACCTGTCTTGGTATTGCGGAACCCCCAGTCCTCTAATAACCTGTCTTGGTATTGCAGACCCCCCAGTCCTCTAATAACCTGTCTTGGTATTGCAGACCCCCCAGTCCTCTAATAACCTGTCTTGGTATTGCAGACCCCCCCAGTCCTCTAATAACCTGTCTTGGTATTGCAGACCCCCCAGTCCTCTAATAACCTGTCTTGGTATTGCAGACCCCCCAGTCCTCTAATAACCTGTCTTGGTATTGCAGACCCCCCAGTCCTCTAATAACTTGTCTTGGTATTGCAGACCCCCCAGTCCTTTAATAACCTGTCTTGGTATTGCAGACCCCCCAGTCCTCTAATAACCTGTCTTGGTATTGCAGACCCCCCAGTCCTCTAATAACCTGTCTTGGTATTGTAGACCCCCAGTCCTCTAACAACCTGTCTTGGTATTGCAGACCCCCCAGTCCTCTAATAACCTGTCTTGGTATTGCAGACCCCCCAGTCCTCTAATAACCTGTCTTGGTATTGCAGACCCCCCAGTCCTCTAATAACCTGTCTTGGTATTGCAGACCCCCAGTCCTCTAATAACCTGTCTTGGTATTGCAGACCACCCAGTCCTCTAATAACCTGTCTTGGTATTGCAGACCCCCCAGTCCTCTAATAACCTGTCTTGGTATTGCAGACCCCCCAGTCCTCTAATAAGCTGTCTTGGTTTTGCAGACCCCCCAGTCCTCTAATAACCTGTCTTGGTATTGCAGACCCCCCAGTCCTCTAATAACCTGTCTTGGTATTGCAGACCCCCCAGTCCTCTAATAACCTGTCTTGGTATTGCACACCCCCCAGTCCTCTAATAACCTGTCTTGGTATTGCAGACCCCCCAGTCCTCTAATAACCTGTCTTGGTATTGCAGACCCCCAGTCCTCTAATAACCTGTCTTGGTATTGCAGACCCCCCAGTCCTCTAATAACCTGTCTTGGTATTGCAGACCCCCAGTCCTCTAATAACCTGTCTTGGTATTGCAGACCCCCCAGTCCTCTAATAACCTGTCTTGGTATTGCAGACCCCCAGTCCTCTAATAACCTGTCTTGGTATTGCAGACCCCCCAGTCCTCTAATAACCTGTCTTGGTATTGCAGACCCCCCAGTCCTCTAATAACCTGTCTTGGTATTGCAGACCCCCCAGTCCTCTAATAAGCTGTCTTGGTTTTGCAGACCCCCCAGTCCTCTAATAACCTGTCTTGGTATTGCAGACCCCCCAGTCCTCTAATAACCTGTCTTGGTATTGCAGACCCCCCAGTCCTCTAATAACCTGTCTTGGTATTGCAGACCCCCCAGTCCTCTAATAACCTGTCTTGGTATTGCAGACCCCCCAGTCCTCTAATAAGCTGTCTTGGTTTTGCAGACCCCCCAGTCCTCTAATAACCTGTCTTGGTATTGCAGACCCCCCAGTCCTCTAATAACCTGTCTTGGTATTGCAGACCCCCCAGTCCTCTAATAACCTGTCTTGGTATTGCAGACCCCCCAGTCCTCTAATAACCTGTCTTGGTATTGCGGACCCCCCAGTCCTCTAATAACCTGTCTTGGTATTGCAGACCCCCCAGTCCTCTAATAACCTTGGTCGCTCTTCTCTGCACCCGCTCTAGTTCAACGATTTCTTTCTTATACACCGGAGACCAGAACTGTACACAGTATTCTAAGTGTGGTCGAACTAGTGACTTGTATAGAGGTAAATTATCTTCTCCTCATCAGCATCTATGCCTCTTTTAATGCATCCCATTATTTTATTTGCCTTTGCAGCAGCTGCCTGACACTGGCCACTAAACGTGAGCTTGTCATCCACCAATACACCCAGGTCTTTTTCAGTGACAGTTTTGCCCAGTGTTTTACAATTAAGCATATAATTATACTTTTTATTTCCTCTGCCCAAGTGCATTACCTTACGTTTATCCCCATTAAAGCTCATTTGCCATTTATCAGCCCAAGCTTCTAGTTTACAGAGATCCTCCTGTAATATAAAATTGTCCTCCTCTGTATTGATTACCCTGCAGAGTTTAGTGTCATCTGCAAATATTGAAATATTACTCTGTATGCCCCCTACAAGGTCATTAATAAATATGTTAAAAAGAAGGGGGCCCAATACTGACCCCTGTGGTACCCCACTGTTAACTATGACCCAGTCTGAGTGTTTTCCATTAATAACCACCCTTTGTTTCCTATCACTGAGCCAATTCTTAACCCACATACATATATTTTTCCCCTATCCCCATTGTTCTCATTTTATGTATCTACCTTTTGTGTGGAACGGTATCAAAAGCTTTTGAAAAGTCCATATACAAAACATCCACTGCATTTCCTTGGTCCAGTCCAGAACTTACCTCCTCATAAAAGCTGATCAGATTAGTCTGACAGGAACGGCCCCTCGTAAACCCATGTTGATATTGGGTCATGAGGTTCTTCTTCAGATACTCTAGTATAGCATCTCTTAGGAAACCCTCCAGGATTTTACCCACAGTAGAGGTTAAGCTTACCGGCCTAGAATTTCCAAGTTTGGTTTTTGTCCCCTTTTTGAATATTGGCACCACATTTGCTATACGCCAGTCCTGTGGTACAGACCCTGTTATTCTGGAATCTTTAAAGATTATAAATAATGGTCTATCTATGACGTTACTTAATTCCTGCAGTACTCGCGGGTGTATCCCATCCGGGCCCGGGGATTTGTCACCTTTAGTGATTTTTAGACGCCGCCGCACTTCCTGCTGGGTGAAGCAAGTGACATTTACTGGAGAATTTTTGTCATCACTAATCATGTTTTCTGTCATGCGATTTTCTTGTGTAAATACAGTTGAAAAAAAATCATTTAGCATATTGGCTTTTTCCTCATCCTCATCCACCATTTCACCCAGACTATTTTTAAGGGGACGTCATTGGTCAGTGATTACACAGGAGCTGCCGGCAGCGTCTCCGGACTTGTCTCCATCCAGCACATCAGGGACGTCATTGGTCAGTGATTACACAGGAGCTGCCGGCAGCGTCTCTGGACTTGTATCCATCAAGCACATCGGGGACATCATTGGTCGGTGATTACACAGGAGCTGCTGGCAGCGTCTCTGGACTTGTATCCATCAAGCACATCGGGGACATCATTGGTCGGTGATTACACAGGAGCTGCTGGCAGCGTCTCTGGACTTGTATCCATCAAGCACATCGGGGACGTCATTGGTCAGTGATTACACAGGAGCTGCCGGCAGCGTCTCTGAACTTGTATCCATCAAGCACATCGGGGACGTCATTGGTCAGTGATTACACAGGAGCTGCCGGCAGCGTCTCTGGACTTGTATCCATCAAGCACATCGGGGACATCATTGGTCGGTGATTACACAGGAGCTGCTGGCAGCGTCTCTGGACTTGTATCCATCAAGCACATCGGGGACATCATTGGTCGGTGATTACACAGGAGCTGCTGGCAGCGTCTCTGGACTTGTATCCATCAAGCACATCGGGGACATCATTGGTCAGTGATTACACAGGAGCTGCCGGCAGCGTCTCTGGACTTGTATCCATCAAGCACATCGGGGACGTCATTGGTCAGTGATTACACAGGAGCTGCCGGCAGCCTCTCCGGACTTGTCTCCATCCAGCACATCAGGGACGTCATTGGTCAGTGATTACACAGGAGCTGCTGGCAGCGTCTCTGGACTTGTCTCCATCCAGCACATCAGGGACGTCATTGGTCAGTGATTACACAGGAGCTGCCGGCAGCGTCTCCGGACTTGTCTCCATCGAGCACATCGGGGAAGTCATTGGTCGGTGATTACACAGGAGCTGCCGGCAGCGTCTCCGGACTTGTCTCCATCGAGCTCATCGGGGACGTCATTGGTCGGTGATTACACAGGAGCTGCCGGCAGCGTCTCCGGACTTGTCTCCATCGAGCTCATCGGGGACGTCATTGGTCGCTGATTACACAGGAGCTGCCGGCAGCGTCTCTGGACTTGTCTCCATCGAGCACAGCGGAGACGTCATTGCTCGGTGATTACACAGTAAATCTGGTGATATCTGTTTTCTGGAGGAGCACTGTGATATTTTGCAGATGTGATAACTGACGGCCTATGATGTCTTCTCTGGCGCGTTTCTTTACATAGTGTCGTTATAACCAGGGCTGTGGAGTCTGGAAGTGAAACCACCGACTCTTGACTCCTCAATTTCCCTGACGTCCGACTCCAACTCCATAGCCCAGGTAGAAGGAGCTTCACTGCTGAGCGTGTACATAAAGTGCAGCACAGAAAAGCCTAAATCCTTAGATCGGGAACAGACATTTAGGGGACATTTCTTAACTTTCCAAAATTCTTATGAAAACATTTACAGCACATTCTGCATTGTGCTCTGTACCCAATGTATTATATATTGTAGGAGTCGGAGTCGGTCCATTTTATACCAAAATGGACACCGGCTCCACGACTCCGACTCCACAGCCCTGGTTACAACAAATATAACAGTTCTAGTGATACCAACCTTCCCATCTGTAGGATGCCCGGCAGAATGTCCACCGCCGCCCGCCTATACACTTCAACCAATTGGCGGGATGAAGGAATGAGAAGGTTTTGCTCCAAGAATCCTTGTTTTCATGGTGTTCCTGTAACCATTTGTCCCTCATTTTTTTAATTACCTCTAACTTGGCTTTTACTTGGAAATTCCCAGTGGGGTCTCTGTAATGGCGACAGGTAGGGTCGACTATCTGACACATAGTCAAGTAGTCTAGTACTATTGTATGCTGGATACCACCGCAATCATCTGACCCTGTATCGGTCTCATTTACTATTCCCAATATTCCCCATATCGGGTGTCGTGGTAGCCCCTCAAGAAGAGCTGATTTGGATTGAGATACAAATTATCTCCAAATCTGCCATTATTGGATCTAATTAAATAAATATAATAAATACGATGCATCGGAGAAAGCAGATAGCACCCCGCCGTGTGGAGGGTACGAGGCTCGTCTGCCCCCAGAGGCACCAGGATGTATTACACCCCAGAAGAAGGCGATGGCGGCGTGCCTTACCTAACACAGAGGACATTAATGGGAAATATCAACGTCGTGAATGATGGAAACTGATGCCGATGTCCCCGGACCAAACCAGCTCCGTCCAATCACCTATACTTCAAGAAGAAACCGAGGAAAGTGTAACAGAAAGACAGCTCTACATAACATGCAATGCTGTGTTACTGCTTTTATGAATAACACTTATAAATCTAATATTAAATTATCAAATACATGTATACAGTTGGGCTGAAAAGTTTACACACCCCGGCAGAATGTTTCCTTTCTTGATCTTGTTTCAGAGAATATGAATGATAACAATAAACCTTTTCCTCCCCTCATGGTTATTGGTTGGGTGAAGCCATTTATTGTCAAACTACTGTGTTTTTTCTTTTTAAATCTTAATGACAACCAAAAACATCCAAATGACCCTGATCAAAAGTTCCCATACCCCAGTTCTTAATACCGTGTATTCCCCCTCTAACATCAATGACAGCTTGAAGTCTTTTGTGGTAGTTGTGGATGAGGTTCTTTATTTTCTCAGATGGTAAAGCTGCCCATTCTTCTTGGCAAAAAGACTCCAGTTCCTGTAATTTCCTGGGCTGTCCAGCATGAACTGCATGCTTGAGATCTCCCCAGAGTGGCTCAATGATATTGAGGTCAAGAGACTGAGATGGCCACTCCAGAACCTTCACTTTGTTCTGCTGTAGCCAATGACAGGTCGACTTGGCCTTGTGTTTTGGATCGTTGTCATGTTGGAACGTCCAAGTACGTCCCATGCGCAGCTTCCGGGCTGATGAGTGCAAATTTGCCTCCAGTATTTGCTGATAACGTATAAACAATTTAACCGAACAATATGATAGGCAATTCTAACCATAATTGGTATGTAGTAAATATCGGCACTCCCAATACATATGAAACCTACAAAAGAGTGGAGTAAGGTACCCAGGAAGAATTTTTGAAAAATAACAATGGAGATAGAGCTAAAACCCAATTTTATTTAACATTTATAGTAAAAAACACAGAATTTAAAAAAATAGCAGGTCGGATGGAGGGGAATACAGAAGATCAGAGTGGTAACCCTTCAGGTCCACATGGGATTATCTATAGAGATATTAACATGATTCAAGGTGTAGGGATAACAGGCACATACATAATTCAATCATAATAAATCTTAGAATCTGTAGTTCTCAAACAAATAAAAAAATGAAAAATAAGAAAAGTGCCTATCCTCAAACGTTAATCAACCTTGAGGGACAGATATATACAGGTTGGGAGCAGTAAGGGGAAGTTAGAATAACTACCCATCTCCCAACCTGTGTTACTCACCCATAATTAAAGTAGATACCCGGTACCACACTGGAGCCCCGACGCGCGTTTCGCATATGCTTCCTCGGGGGGCTGTGGTTTATGTGTGCGGGGGTGCTCTCTATATAGCCCTTTAATCAAATGCAGCTGGGGCGCGTGCCGGTAACGTGGCACGTGCGCCGTGTTATCCTCCACTTCCGTCGTGTCATTTCCGGCTAATTCCTGATGGGAGTGTGGGTGGGAACGATTGTTCCAGTGACGTCAATGACCCGCACTCCCATCATACGGAAGCCTTGTAAGACGTAGCCGGACCCGTGGTTCACCGCGCATGCGCTCCCAGCATCGGCCATTTGTAAAGAGGGAAAGTTAAGGGCAAGCAAAAAAACTGAGCAAAAAAATTTATTGAACATTACCTTCACCTATTGGTGGAAACACTGCCCTCCTATGTCAGAGACACTGGTGATGTCCTTAGGAAGGTGGATGGCCTGTGCCTTGATGCGGATATGTTACTGGTTGCAGTTGACGTGGAGTCACTGTATACCAGTATCGGGCACAAGGATGGATTACAGGCCGTGGAGTTCTTCCTTGGCGCTAGTGACCTGGATATTCCATTACGTTTTCTGATCCTTGAGTTATTACAATTCATACTCACTCATAACTTTTTTACATTTAAGGACAGATTTTTTCTGCAAAAACGGGGCACTGCGATGGGCGCGGCGTGTGCGTCGTCCTACGCTAATCTCTTTCTTGGCTATTGGGAGAGGGAGATTTTCGGGGATGGCGCGGGCGCCGCGTCCCATGCGCAGTGCTGGTACAGATTTATTGATGTTTTCATCATCTGGCAGGGTACCGAGCCTGAGCTTCTTGATTTCATCACCACACTCAATCAAAACGATCGTAATATCAAACTTACATATAAGTGTGAGAAATATCAGATTGACTTTTTGGATATCAGGATTATTGTCCAACAGGATGGCCTGATACAAACGGATGTTTTTCGAACAGAAACATCGGTAAATTCTTTATTACATGCAAAGTCTGCATATACATCTTCAACAATTCGGGCCATTCCTGTTGGACAATATCTTAGAATGAAACGAATCTGTTCTACTGATGGAATTTTTAAGGCTCAGGCTTGTGACCTTGGCCAGAGATTACATGAGCGCGGTTATAGTAATCAGAGAATCAGAAGGGGTTACCTGCGCACAAGAACTCCACGACATTCATTACTAACACCCACAAACAACCGGAGAGGGATTCACCTATCAGGTTCATATCCACCTTTAATAATTGCTGGCCTGAGATACGACAAATCCTTACTAACTATTGGTCTGTTCTCAAAACAGAACCAACATTAAATAATATCTTGTCAGACAGGCAATATAGAGCTATATAGAGAGCACCCCCGGACACATAAACCACAGCCCCCCGAGGAAGCATACGCGAAACGCGCGTCGGGGCTCCAGTGTGGTACCGGGTATCTACTTTAATCATGGGTGAGTCACACAGGTTGGGAAATGGGTAGTTATTCTAACTTCCCCTTACTGCTCCCAACCTGTATATATCTGTCCCTCAAGGTTGATTAACTAACGTTTGAGGATAGGCACTTTTCTTATTTTTCATTTTTCTATTTGTTTGAGAACTACAGATTCTAAGATTTATTATGATTGAATTATGTATGTGCCTGTTATCCCTACACCTTGAATCATGTTAATAACTCTATAGATAATCCCATGTGGACCTGAAGGGTTACCACTCTGATCTTCTGTATTCCCCTCCATCCAACCTATTTTTTAAAATTCTGTGTTTTTTACTATAAATGATAAATAAAATTGGGTTTTAGCTCTATCTCCATTGTTATTTTTCAAAAATTCTTCCTGGGTACCTTACTCCACTCTTTTGTAGGTTTCATTTGCTGATAACGTGCTGCAGTCATCTTTCCTTCAACTTTTCCAAGTTTCCTGTGCCTTTGTAGCTCACACATCGCCAAAACATCAGCGATCCACCTCTGTGCTTTACTGTAGGAATGGTGTTCCTTTCATCATAGGCCTTGTTGACCTCTCTCCAAACGTAACGTTTATGGTTGTGGCTAGTGTTGAGCGAACATGCTCGACACTGCTCGGTACTCGCCCGAGCATCACGCTACTCGGGATGTTCGGCGAGCACCGAGCATTTCCGGGTTACTCGGGCGGGAGCTCGGGTCTCCACCCTGCATGTTTGGCGCTCTTTACAGAGCCAATGAACATGCAGGGATTGCCAGCCAGTCACTGTAATGCTGCAGCCATGTTGGTTGTGGGCATTAGTGATTGGCTGGCCGCACAGCGTCACCTCGAGTATTTAAAACCGGGCGCCGCCATCTTGGACACAGTCGCTCTGGATTAGACAGTGTAGGGACAGTGCTGCTGATTTAGGAAGAGATATAAACTGCGAAATAGTTAGTGTAGGGTCTGTAAAGGCTGCCAGATCAAACAAACAGTCCTTCTCAGGACTAATATCCATCCCAGATACCAGGCAGGCAGGCTGTATAGGAGACACAGTGGTTATACCAGCAAACGCTGCATTACAGTCCTGTGTGCTCCTGTTGCTCAAATTGCTGGACTTAGCTCCAGGTCCCGGGGGCCAGGAAAAATCCTTTTTTTTCAATCTAAATCCTCCTTTTTTTTTCCTCCTTCACACTGTACAAATACCCGTCTTATTAACCTTTTGGTGTGTCCCCCCTCCCCCCCCCCCCAAAAAAAAAGCGTGTCTCTGATTTTTCAGACACAAATATATCTGTTGAAAATAGTCTGGTGTAGGCTAGAGAAACAGAAGTGTGGTTTCGCAGTTCCACGGTTCACACCTCTGTATTATCCATTTTGGGCCATTTGTATAAAAAAAAAAAGCAGTTTGAGTGTGTCGCTCACTGTTCAGCCGCAAATATCTCTATTTAAAAAAGTGTGGTATACCCCAGTAAACAATAACTGTGGTTTTCCTCTTCCACGGTTCTAATCTACTCTTTATTACCCTTTTTCCATTGATAGTGCGAGTGTAAGCTATTTTACTTCATTTACAATGGGCAAGGCGCGTGGCAAGGGACGTGGAAGTGGACGTTCTGGTGATGGTGCGTGCAGAGGACGGGGCCGTGGCCAAGGTGAAAATGTGCCACAACCAACAGCCACATATTCTCGCTCCCACTTCTTGACCGAATTACTAGGGAAGCACAGAACAACACCAGTATTGAGAACTGATCAGTGTGAACAGGTTATTAATTGGATAGCAGACAATACTTCCAGTTACCTGGGCACCACCACCTCCGGTCTGTCTTCCACACGGTCAACTCTTAGTAGCCGTGACTCTCGACCGCATACTCCTCCTCACCCTGATGCTCCTTCCTCCCACCATGCCGAGTGTCGTCAGACAGCAAGTGATCCCACACTTAGACACTCTGAAGAGCTGTTCACTGGTCCATTTCCATATTTGGGCCCCTCGCCTGATACGCTTGAAGTGGTGGAAGAGGAGATCCCATGTTGCGATGCCCAAATATTTGAACAGCCACGGCCACAGGAAGTCGACGTTGGCAATCTGTCACAAGAGGTGGACGACGACGAGACACAATTGCCAGGAAGTGAGGAGGAGGATCGTGGTGCGCAAGTGGAAGAGGAGGAGGTGGTGGATGATCTAGTAACTGACCCAACGTGGAAGGAGGACATGCAGAGTGAGGCCAGCAGCACACAGGGGGAGGGAGGCAGAGTACCCCAACAGGCAGGAAGAAGCAGTGTGGTGGCCGCAGACAGAAGGCAGGCAACCGTTCCCTGTAACACCAACACGAGGGACGTTGCCAGTACAAGCGGTAGGTCTTCCAGAGTCTGGAATTTTTTTAAAGACTCTGCTGATAACCCCAAAAAGGCCATATGTTCCACCTGCCATGCCAGCATCAGCAGGGGTGACAAAACTACCAGCCTGACCACCACCAGCATGATCAGGCACATGGCAGCAAAGCACCCGACTTTGTGGGGCGAAACCCAGGGTCCACGACCAGTGTCAGCGGGTGTCACCACTGCTTCTTCCACTGTTGTGCGTGCAATAGAACCCCCTGTTGTGTGTGCAAGGCAATCCCCTGTCCATACTGCATGTCAAGAAACAGCATCAACGTCCACGTCCCACCGCAGCGTTCAATTGTCCATATCCCAGACCTTTGAACGAAAGCGGAAATTCGCAGCTAACGCCCCACAGGCCACAGTCCTAAATTCGCACATTTCACGACTGCTTGCATTGGAAATGCTGCCTTTTAGGCTGGTGGAGACGGAATCCTTCCGCAATCTTATGGCGGTGGCCGTCCCTCGGTACTCATTCCCCAGCCGACACTATTTTGCCCGGTGTGCCATCCCCGCACTACACAAGCACGTGTCCCAAAGCATCTGCCGTGCCCTCAACAAAACAGTTACTGGGAGAGTCCACCTGACAACGGACACGTGGACAAGTGCTTGTGGCCAGGGACGGTACATCTCTCTGACGGCACACTGGGTAAACATAGTGGAAGCCGGGACCCAGTCGGACCTTGGGACGGAACACATCCTCCCCACACCGAGGATTGCGGGCCCTATGTCAGTCAGAGTTGCCCCCACAGTGTACAGCTCCTGCGCATCCTCCTCCTCCTTCTCATGTTCAGCCTCCATCTCAGATATCACCACATCAGTTACAAGCTGGAAGCATTGCAGTACTGCCTCCGCCAAGCGGCAACAGGCTGTGCTGAAACTCATAAGCTTAGGTGATAAACCTCACACTGCTTGTGAGTTGTGGACAGCTGTGAAAGAGCAGGCAGATCTGTGGCTGAGACCGCTGAACCTACATCCCGGCATGGTCGTGTGTGACAATGGCCGTAACCTGGTGGCGGCTCTGAGGCGAGGTGAGATCACACACGTACCATGCCTGGCTCATGTGCTTAACCTCGTGGTTCAGCGGTTTCTTAAATCGTACCCCGAGTTGCCAGATCTGCTCGTCAAAGTACGCCGCCTGTCAGCTCATTTTCGCAAGTCGGCTACCGCTTCCGCCGCCCTTGCTGTGTTGCAGCAGCGTTTGCAGCTTCCGGCACACCGACTGGTGTGTGATGTCCCCACACGTTGGAACTCTACCCTCCACATGTTGCAAAGGATTTGTGAGCAGAAGAGAGCAGTTGTGGAGTACCAGCTGCAACAAGGCCGTCGATATTCAGGTCAGACTCCACACATAAGACCTCAGGAGTGGACCTGGATGTCTGACATATGTACCATCCTGACAAACTTTGAGGAGGCCACCAAGATGGTGAGTGGCGATGACGCCATCATTAGTGTCAGCATCCCACTTGTCTGTCTTTTGCAACGCTCTCTGCAGAGAATTAAAGAGGAGGCATTGCAGCCAGAGTATGATGAGATGGATCAAGAAGCCGTAGCGGGCGATTACACACAGCCCAGCCTCATATCATCCCAACGTGCATTGGGGGACAATGAGGGAGAGGAGGAGGAGGAGGAAGAACAGGAGCTGCTATCATGCGTTGTAGACGGTAGTACCTGTACAAGTGTCATACCGTCGGTTCAGCGTGGGTGGCCTGAGGACAGGGGGGAGGAGGAAGAGGAGGAGGAGGAGAGCATGGTCAGTCGTCATCTTGGTGAGGACACGGAAATCTTGCCCGTTACCAGTCTGGCACGCATGGCTGACTTTATGTTGCGCTGCCTTAACCGTGACCCTCGCGTTGTCAAAATGTTGGGTGACAGTCATTACTGGTTGGTGACACTTGTAGACCCCCGCTACAAGGAGAACTTTCACTCTCTTATTCCTGAGGTGGAGAGGTCTACAAAAATGGGGTAATACCAGAAGGCCCTTGCTGCAGAACTCTTAAAAAAATTCCCATCTGAACACGCTAGCGGCAGAGGTCACAGTTCGTTGCCCAACCAAGGCGTACAGGCGAGAGAGATGCAACTCCAATCCAGCAGAGGCAGGGGAACACTGTCAACGTTCTGAGACAGTTTTCTGACACCCGCCCAGCTTACAGGCCCTGAGGCGCGGGGTACTCTCACAAGGAGTGGAAAGTTTCAAAAGATGGTGAGGGAGTACCTTGCCGATCGTACCAGCGTCCTCCGTGATTCCTCTGTGCCTTTTAATTATTGGGTATCCAAGCTGGACACTTGGAATGAACTCGCTCTGTACGCCTTGGAGGTCCTGGCCTGCCCTGCCGCTAGCGTGTTATCGGAGCGTGTTTTTAGTGCCGCTGGGGGAATTATAACCGATAAGCGCACTCGCCTGTCAACTGACAATGCTGACAAGCTGACCCTTATCAAAATGAACAAGGGCTGGATTGGGCCAGACTTCTCATCACCACCAAATGACAGCAGAGTAACATAAAGTCAAATCCACTGTGTTATTTCGGGAGGTGTATTCACATGCACCGCTTCACACCCACACATGGGTATACGCTTCCTCGTTTCGGCTGTTTAATCTTCTTCTCCTTATCCTCAGCCTCCACCACCACTATACCACCAGGGTGCCAGCATTGCAAGTTCCTCCGTCCTAATTTTTGGCAGCTTTTGCTGGGAAAGCATAAGCAAATACCATGGGAGACCCACTCCCCAATAATGGGACTTATGTTTGTAATATACTGTACTGCATGGCTCTTGTAAGGGGCATTGCAAGTTGCTCCGTCCTAATTTTTGGCAGCTTTTGCTTGCAAGGCATAAGCAAATACTATGGGACACCCACTCCCCAATAATGGGACTTATGTTAGTAATATGCTGTACTGCATGGCTCTTGTAAGGGGCATTGCAAGTTGCTCCGTCCTAATTTTTGGCAGCTTTTGCTGGGAAAGCATAAGCAAATACTATGGGAGACCCACTCCCCAATAATGGGACTTATGTTTGTAATATGCTGTACTGCATGGCTCTTGTAAGGGGCATTGCAAGTTGCTCCGTCCTAATTTTTGGCAGCTTTTGCTTGCAAGGCATAAGCAAATACTATGGGACACCCACTCCCCAATAATGGGACTTATGTTAGTAATATGCTGTACTGCATGGCTCTTGTAAGGGGCATTGCAAGTTGCTCCGTCCTAATTTTTGGCAGCTTTTGCTGGGAAAGCATAAGCAAATACTATGGGAGACCCACTCCCCAATAATGGGACTTATGTTTGTAATATGCTGTACTGCATGGCTCTTGTAAGGGGCATTGCAAGTTGCTCCGTCCTAATTTTTGGCAGCTTTTGCTTGCAAGGCATAAGCAAATACTATGGGACACCCACTCCCCAATAATGGGACTTATGTTTGTAATATGCTGTACTGCATGTGACGCACCCCCTGGGCCGTGTGTACACGTGTGTGGGATACCCGGTGCCGGGTCTCTGGGGTCTGTAGTCTCCGTGGCGGTGACCCGGTCCCGTGGCTCAGGCTGGTCAAACCAGTGGCAGTCTTTCTTAGGTTTTGAGGTTAATTGTCCGACTGCGCCACCCGTGGATTGCGGTCAGGGAGTACCACCGCTGCGAGGCAGACCGCTGAGGCTGGTGTTGTGTGCGCAGCATAGAATGGGATAACTCCCCTCGGGAGGAGTATAGCCTCAGGGCAGTGAGTGTGGATGATGGGGGTGATGGTGCACGAGCGCAGCAGGAACGACTCAGAGTCTTTGCAGTGCAGTTCAGGGTCTTTACTGATGATTATAAGGTAGACCTTCCCGGGAGTACTGGCTAGCATAAGAGGCCTGGTCAGTCTGTGAGCAAGCAGGAGTTCCCCTGGCCAGGTGGAGTTGTAGGCCTCCCCGTCTGGTTGCACTCTTCCTGGCTTCCTTGCTGTAAGCGGGTAGAAGTAGCCCACATCCCTGAGTGTACCGTGTAGTGCTCACCCGTATGGCCGGTGACTTGGGGCCTTCCGTTAGCCTCTGCTTCACGATGGCGGTGCTGGTCCCTTGCTTGTGACTGAGCCTCCGGGCTTCTATGGCCAGAGGACCTGAAATCCCCTGCCGGCTGGTTTCTGCTGCTGGATATATAAGTCCTCACAGCTTCGGACTCCTGTGTCCGGTTCCTATTGTCTTCTGCCAGGGCGAGCTCTGCTCAGCTTCCAGCCCCTGGTCCTTAGCGCCTAGCTCCTACAGAGCTCCTTGCTGTTACTTTCCCTTGCTCTCACTCTGACTCTGACTGTTCTCTGACTCACTCAACCCCGCCCCAGATCCAGTTTATAAGGGCAGAATTCTCCCCTCCCAGGACTGGGGCAGGAGGATGTTGCATGTTTAAGGGATCCTGACCAGGAAACCTCCCACTTGCTCTCCGACGTAATATCTCTATTACTGTGGTGACCAGACCCCTGGGGTGCCACACATGGCTCTTGTAAGGGGCATTGCAGTTCCTCATAATTTTTGGAAAGCCTTCCATTCACTGCTTAGGCCAACAGTGCACGGGAGACCCAGTTGCTATAAATCGAAAAAAAGGTTTAGTTAACGCCCTCTGACCTCAATGTCATTTCCAAGGGGCATTGGAGTGCCTCGAAATTTTTGGTAGGCATTGCACTCACTGTATGCCCTATAACTGTGTAGCCGAACCGCTCCTTTTGTTACAGAAACATATCCTACAAGACATATCTGGTTGACTGGCCTGATATTGATGTGAATGGTCCCTGTTCCTCCTGCTCTTTCTCCTTTGCCACCACCTCATCCATCATTTATCACCTGAAGCTTTGTTTTAACAGGAGTCATAGAACTGGGATAGTAGCAGGAAAACATCCAGCAATCCTCGGAGGAGGTAGGATATGCGCCAAAACGAAGACCACCTTAGGCCTAGCCGCTACTACATACATGCGCTTGCATTCCAAGAAAACAAAGCAGATGCTAACTTCTATCATCATCATCATGCTCCTCACCTAGGCACTCTCAACTCCCCTGATGGAGAAGCCAGGGCCCACCGGAGGAGTCTGGTTCTCTGGTGGGCTCGTCCAATGCTGCCCTAAAGCAGGCCAGGCTAAGAAAAGTGTGGGGGAAGGTGACAGGAGAAATCAGGGCGGCTGGGGACCGAGTATGGACACCTGGCCGCCACCTGGCGGCTGGGGACCGAGCGTGGACACCCGGCCGCCGGGCGGCTGGGGACAGAGTATGGATACCTCGCTGCCGAAGCAGCCATGAGGTAGTGGCCAGCTTCGGCCTCCTCCAAACTAAAAGGCCCCATTTCAAGTGAAAGCTAGCAGTATGGTATTGCAGCCTGGGGGTGGGTGGGTGGTTGGCTGCATATTTTCGCTTGCATTGCAAGGAATGGGGGAGGTACAATTGAACACTGCCCTGGGACAAGGACTTGCACGGGGATAGTTGCAAGTCTGCATCTTCTGATGCGGCAAGGATCACTTCTGATGGGCACACTTTTAGACAGTGACCTGGGGGTCAGAGATGCTTCCAGGGTTCTTCCCCATGCTGATCCCTTGTCTTTTCAGCACTGTATGCATGTGTCACACAGCACATGGCCAGATAAGGTTGTAAAATGTTAAAATGACATTTCCCGGTGAACGCATTTGTCACGGTTGAAAGCAATACAAAAGTGCAAAAACGCATGAAAAATGCTACTTGTGAACATAGCCCAAGGTGTGGAGGAGTATTTTTGTTTTTGGTTATTTATTTTACTTTATACACAAGTTTTTACCCTGGAAAGGAAATTCCTTAACATATTTCACAGGAAAACCGTTTCAGTTTCGTTTTTGAACGTTTTATTGTGAGCCCGCAAAAGTGGCTTAATACCTCTGACCACGTTGTTGACAGCAGTGACCTGGGGGTCAGAAATGCTTCCAGGGGCGATCCCCATGCTGCCCCCATGTCTTTTGAGCACTGTGACTATCGTTTTGGGCACTTTTTAGGCTTTCTACAGACTGCCGGGGGTGCTGCCGCAAAAATGCTCGGGTCTCTCATAGACTAACATTGGGCTCGTTGCTCGGGTCGAGCACCCGAGTATCACGGTAAGCTCGGCCCGAGCTTCGAGCACCCGAGCATTTTAGTGATCACTCAACACTATCAGTCGTCATCTTGGTGAGGACACGGAAGTCTTGCCCGTTACCAGTCTGGCACCCATGGCTGACTTTATGTTACGCTGCCTTAACCGTGACCCTCGCATTGTCAAAATTTTGGGTGACAGTCATTACTGGTTGATGACACTTTTAGACCCCCTCTACAAGAACTTTCACTCTCTTATTCCTGAGTTGGAGAGGTCTACAAAAATGGGGCAGTACCAGAAGGCCCTTGCTGCAGAACTATTAAAAAAATTCCCATCTGAACACGGTAGCGGCAGAGGTCACAGTTCGCTGCCCAACTAAGGCATACAGGCGAGAGAGACGCAACTCCAATCCAGCAGAGGCAGGTGAACACTGTCAATGTTCCAGGACAGTTTTCTGAGACCTGCCCAGCTTACAGGCCCTGAGGCGCAGGGTACTCTCACAAGGAGTGGAAAGTTTCAAAAGATGGTGAGGGAGTACCAGTGTCCTCCGTGATTCCTCTGTGCCTTTTAATTATTGGGTATCCAAGCTGGACACTTGGAATGAACTCACTCTGTATGCCTTGGAGGTCCTGGCCTGCCCTGCCGCTAGCGTGTTATCGGAGCGTGTTTTAAGTGCCGCTGGGGGAATTATAACTGATAAGCGCACTCGCCTGTCAACTGACAATGCTGACAAGCTGACCCTTATCAAAATGAACAAGGGCTGGATTGGGCCAGACTTCTCATCACCACCAAATGACAGCAAAGTAACATAAAGTCAAATCCACTGTGTTATTTTGGGAGGTGTATTCCCATGCATCGCTTCACACCCACACATGGGTATACGCTTCCTCATTTCGGCTGTTTTTTGCTCTTCTCCTTATCCTCAGCCTCCATGACCACTATACCACCAGGGTGACCGTGGTCCATGTTGCCAGCATTGCAAGTTCCTCTGTCCTAATTTTTGACAGCTTTTGCCTGGAAGGCATAGGCAAAGACTATGGGAGACCCACTCCCCAATAATGGGAATAATGTTTTTAATATGCTGTACTGCATGGCTCTTGTAAGGGGCATTAAAATCGTCTTGTTAAGCTACTGTGACCTCCACGTCTCTTCCAAGGGTCGTTAATATTGTCTTTTTATTCCACTGCGACCTCCACCACTCTTCCAGGGGGCATTAAAAGCGTCTTGTTAAGCTACTGTGACCTCCACGTCTCTTCCACAGGGCGTTGATATTGTCTTTTTATTCCACTGTAACCTCCACCACTCTTCCAAGGGGCATTGATATTGTCTTTTTATTCCACTGTGACCTCCACCACTCTTCCAAGGGGCATTAAAACCGTCTTGTTAAGCTACTGTGACCTCCACGTCTCTTCCACGGGGCATTGATATTGTCTTTTTATTCCACTGTAACCTCCACCACTCTTCCAAGGGGCATTAAAACTGTCTTGTTAAACCACTCTGAACTCCACGTCTCTTCTAAGGGGCATTAAAACCGTCTTGTTAAACCACTCTGAACTCCACAGCTCTTCCAAGGGGCATTGACATGTTGTTTTTAATTACCTCTAACCTCCACGACTCTTGCAACGGGCATTGCATTTCCTCCTAATTTTTGTCAGCTTTTGCTTTTCAATGCATAGGCGAACACTAAGGGAGACCCACTCCCCAATAATAGGTAGAAGGTTTTTAGTACGCTGTAATCCACGTCTGTTTCAAGGGGCATTGCAGCGCCTAATAATTTTTGGAAAGCCTTCCATTCCCTGCTTAGGCCAACAGTGCACAGGAGACCCAGTTGCTATAAATGGAAAAAACGGTTTAGTTAAGGCCCTCTGACCTCCATGTGACTTCCAAGGGGCATTGGTGTGCCTCAAAATTTTTGGTAGGCATTGCACTCACTGCATGCCCTATAACTGTGTAGCTGAACCGCTCCTTTTGGTACAGAAACATATCCTACAAGACATGTGTGGTTGACTGGCCTGATATTGATGTGAATGGTCCCTGTTCCTCCTGCTCTTTGTCCTTTGCCACCACCTCATCCATCATTCATCACCTGAAGCTTTGTTTTAACGGGAGTCATAGAACTGGGATAGTAGCAGGAAAACATCCAGCAATCCTCGAAGGAGGTAGAATATGCAACAAAACGCTGACCACCTCAGGCCTAGCTGCTACTACATACATGCGCTTGCATTCCAAGGAACAGAAAGCTAAGGAGGTGGATGGCCTCATGATCATGAATAATTTACTCGTTGTGTAGGAGGCCGACCACTGCTGCTGTCTACCTTCTGAACTTTGTGTTGAAGCCTGATTGACCCAGGACCCGCAATCCTCTATGTCTGGAGGACGTGTTGCATCCCAGTGTCCAACTGTGTCCCCGCCTTCCACAATATTAACCCAGTGTGACGGCGTCAGTGATATGGACCATTCCTGGCCACATTCACTTGTCCACGTGTTTGTGGTTAGGCTGTCCTTCCCACTAAATGCACTGGGGAGGGCACAGGTAATGTTTTGGTATGTGCGCTTGTGTATAAGGCGCACTGGGACAAAAAGGGGCGGCTGGGGACCGTTTATGGACACCCGGCCACCCCCGCGCGGCTGGGGACTGTGTGTGGGCACCCGGCCGCCCCCTGGCGTCTGGGGACCAAGCGTTGACACCCGGCCGCCGGGCGGCTGGGGACTGAGTATGAATACCAGGCTACCGACGCAGCCATGACGTGGTGGCCAGATTCCACCTCCACATGCCTAAAAGGCCCAATTTCAAGTGCAAGCAAGCTAGCAGTATGGTATTGCAGCCTGGGGGTGGGTGGGTGGCAGGCTGCATACTTGCGCTTGTATTGCAAGTTATGGGGGAGGTACAATTGAACACTGCCCTGGGACAAGGACTTGCACGGGGATAGTTGCAAGTCTGCATCTTCTGATGCGGCAAGGATCACTTCTGATGGGCACACTTTTAGGCAGTGACCTGGGTGTCAGAGATGCTTCCAGGGGTCTTCCCCATGCTGTTCCCAGGTCGGGAAGTCCGGTTCAGCGGGGGCTCGGCGGTGAGCCCGCACTGAAGCGAGCACATGTCAGCTGATTATTGGAATCGCAATCCACCCGCGGCTGTTAACATGTTAAATCTCTGACAGTGGCATTTAACTCGCGCTTCCGGGAGTCCTAAGCCCCGCCCATCAGTGACCCCGTCACGTGATCGCGGGTCACCAATGGGTGGGCATGACAACTCAGGGTCTGCAGCAGACACCTGTGGTTGTCATGTCTTAATTGCTATGAGCGCCACCTAGTGGTCAGCGCTCATAGCAAGTGAGCATTTCTCCTGCATACCAGCGATCTGCTCATCGCTTGTATGCAGTAGAAGCAATCAGACAACTGCTGCTTCTAGTCTCCTCTGGAGAGTACTGACGCACAAAGAAAGTGTAAAAAAAATGTTTTTAAAAAAATAAAAAAAATAAAAAACATATAAAAGTTTAAGTCACCCCCCTTTCGCCCCATTCAAAATAAAATATATATAAAAAAAACCCCACATACACATATTTGGTATCGCCGCGTTCAGAATCGCCCGATCTATCAATATAAAAGAAGAATTAATACAATCAGTAAACGGCATAAGGAGAAAAAAAATTTAAACGCCAGAATTAAGTTTTTTTGGTCGCTACAACTTTGCAATAAAATGCAATAACGGGCGATCAAAACATCGGATCTACCCCAAAATGGTATCAATAAAAACGTCAGCCCGGCACGCAAAAAATAAGCCCTCACCTGGCCCCAGATCCCGAAAAATGGAGAAGCAAAGGGTCTCGGAAAATGGCGTCATTTTTTTTTGTTTTTTTAGCAAGCTTTGGATTTTTTTTTCACCACTTAAATAAAAAAGAACCTATACATGTTTGGTGTCTATGAACTCGTAACGACCTGGAAAATAATAATGGCAGGTCAGTTTTAGCAATCAGTGAACGTGGTAAAAAAAGGACCCAAAAAACAACTGTGGAATTGCATTTTTTTTGCAGTTTCACTGCACTTGGAATTTTTTTCCCATTTTCCAGCACACGATATGGTAAAACCAGTGATGGTGTTTAAAAGTACAACTCGTCCCGCAAAAAATAAGCCCTCACATGGCCATATTGAAAGAAAATTAAAAAAGTTCTGGCTCTGGGAAGAAGGGGAGCAAAAAAGGAAAACACAAAAACAGAAAGACCCATGGTCGTTAAGGGGTTAACATATTTCACAGGAAAGCACTTTCACTTTCGTTTTTGAACGTTTTATTGTGAGCCTGTAAAAGTGGCTTAATACCTCTGACCACGTTGTTGACAGCAGTGACCTGGGGGTCAGAAATGCTTCCAGGGGCGATCCCCATGCTGTCCCCATGTCATTTGAGCACTGTCACTATCGTTTTGGGCACTTGTTAGGCCTTCTACAGACTGCCGGGGGTGCCGCCGCAAAAATGTTCGGGTCTCCCATAGACTAACATTGGGCTCGTTGCTCGGGTCGAGCACCCGAGTATCACAGTGAGCTCGGCCCGAGCTTCGAGCACCCGAGCATTTTAGTGCTCGCTCAACACTAGTTGTGGCCAAACAGTTAAATTTTGGTCTCATCACTCCAAATTACCTTGTTCTAGAAGTTTTGAGGCTTGTCTCTGTGCTGTTTGGGGTTATAGGAAGTTTCGCCCACCGCAGTTCGCCCCCAGCAATTTGCCCCCATGTACATTTCGCCCCCCGGACGTTTTGCCACTGAAATCCTGCATCACATGGAGCCTGTTGCTGGAACTTGGATGCGACTTTTCTCACAGAAGTGAAGTTGCTGGAAGGGGGTCTCCATTGGAAAAGAAGATCAGTGCCGCAGGTACTATAACATAGCAAAGCTCTTTTTTTTTTAGAGCTACGCTTTAACTGTATAAATTAAAACTGTTAATCAAGAAACATAAAGGGTATAGAGGGGGAAGGGTTAGAGAAAAAGAGGAAAGAAGAGAAAAATTGCAGGTGTTAATGTCTGAATTATTTTACAGCTAAATATGTGACCATGAACTAAAATTCAAAGCTGTAGGCAATGCCTCTCAGAGAATCTATCAAGCTTCTATTGTTAAAATCTTGCACAATACGTTTAACCCTTGCTGAAATTGCAGCATATTTTTTGTTTCTTGCAGTGGTGGGATTTCCTCCTATTATCTGAATCATTTCTAAACTGTGGAGCTCTTGCTGATGTTTCAGACAGTTAATGAACCGCTGTATATTTGGGAAAAGAGTACCACATGTTTCCTGAAAGCTACGGTGCCATCCCTCAACATCATTATTTGTTCGTTGTTGATCATTCAATGTTCGATCATACATATTCCAAAGCTGAACTGGAAACCAAGGTGCCCGACGTCCTCTGCGAGTAATTCGACCAATATAGGTATCTTCAAAATAGTTGGCAATGGGTATTGCTTCTTGTGGAAAGTCAGGATTTTCCACTAACTCTTCAAATGAAGGCACAACATTCTATGGTGGTAGAAAGGCAAGGGCAGGTATCATGCGTATCCAACGAGCAAATTCATGGTCACCTTGATATTGCACCTTTTGAACTTTATGCCAAACTGACTGTGATAGGGGGAAGAAGCAACCAGTCTTCTCAAGGTTGGGGAATTCACTCTCAAATGCCTGAATTGCAGCTAGTTCAAAATCCAACATCAGGTTGTGTGGCTGCAGTCCAGGTTGTGTGGCTGCAGTCCAGGTTGCGTGGCTGCAGTCCAGGTTGTGTGGCTGCAGTCCAGGTTGTGTGGCTGCAGTCCAGGTTGTGTGGCTGCAGTCCAGGTTGTGTGGCTGCCGTCCAGGTAGCGTGGCTGCAGTCCAGGTTGCGTGGCTGCAGTCCAGGTTGCATGGCTGCAGTCCAGGTTGCGTGGCTGCAGTCCAGGTTGCGTGGCTGCAGTCCAGGTTGTGTGGCTGCAGTCCAGGTTGTGTGGCTGCAGTCCAGGTTGTGTGGCTGCAGTCCAGGTTGCGTGGCTGCAGTCCAGGTTGTGTGGCTGCAGTCCAGGTTGTGTGGCTGCAGTCCAGGTTGCGTGGCTGCAGTCCAGGTTGTGTGGCTGCAGTTCAGGTTGTGTGGCTGCAGTCCAGGTTGTGTGGCTGCAGTCCAGGTTGTGTGGCTGCAGTCCAGGTTGTGTGGCTGCCGTCCAGGTAGCGTGGCTGCAGTCCAGGTAGCGTGGCTGCAGTCCAGGTTGCATGGCTGCAGTCCAGGTTGCGTGGCTGCAGTCCAGGTTGTGTGGCTGCAGTCCAGGTTGTGTGGCTGCAGTCCAGGTTGTGTGGCTGCAGTCCAGGTTGCATGGCTGCAGTCCAGGTTGTGTGGCTGCAGTCCAGGTTGTGTGGCTGTAGTCCAGGTTGCGTGGCTGCAGTCCAGGTTGTGTGGCTGCAGTCCAGGTTGCGTGGCTGCAGTCCAGGTTGTGTGGCTGCAGTCCAGGTTGTGTGGCTGCAGTCCAGGTTGCATGTTCTTCAGCTATTGTAGCAACCTCTGGTACATTGAACGGCTCTTTTCCGTCAGCAAGGCGTACACTACAGGAACAACAAGGCAGCTGTGGACTACATGGATTGTATAAAGTTGCTTGAACAGGGCTGGTGTACTGAAAAACATGCCATCAGCAAACCACTCTTTTCTTTGTGCCAGTAGATGGAGATTGTCTCTTGTTCCAAATATCAAGATACGGCCGTGTCCATTTCCTAATTAAAAGTGAAAGTATTAGTACAGGAAATAATGAGAGACAAAATAAAAAGTAACAAGTAGCAGACAGAGAATTTCGGGATGAATTCACAAAAAATTTTTCCTTATCAGAAGCATCCGTTGTTCATATCTCACATTTTGCTTCAGATTTTCTGATTTTATAACAGAAACTTAAAACTGAAGCAAAATCTGGTGTGAAGGGGCTAAACAATAGTTTTTTCTACGACATGTATTGACCCAGTGGAAAATGATATATTCCTGTTTAAAAATGCTTCCAAGCTTCAAAAATGTCACATTTTCAAAGTTGTGAAAGGATTAGCGGCACCAGAAACCAGCAAAATGCAGAATTCCATGATAATAAAAGGTTTACATCAGGAAAAACGAGCAAACATGTAAGAAGTATTTGTGAAAAAAAAGCATCCTAACTCAATGGTTCATTAGGTCGGGGTCATATGCAGCGTAAGGCTATGTGCCCACGTTGCATTTATGAAGCAGAAAATTTCTGCTGCATAAATGCAAGTCCTCTCCCGGAAAAACGCATGCGGAATTCCGCACGCGTTTATCGCGCATTTTTTCGCGCGTTTATCACGCGTTTTCCACATGCGGAATTGCCTTGCGTTTTTTATGCATTGGACAAAGGCAATTCCGTTTGCGGAAACGCAAAATTAAATGACATGCTGCGGATTTTTGAACGCGGCAAAAACACTGCGGAAAAATCCGCAGCATGTGCATAGAACTTGCGGAATCCCATTGGGGACCATGGGGTGCGGATATACATGCGTTTTTCAAGCGTTTACGCTGCGGAAATTCCGCAGCATATACGCTTGAAAAATGCTACGTGGGCACACAGCCTAAATGTCTAAATCCCATCCACATGCTGATGAAAAAATGCACAGTTAAAAAAAATGACATGCAGTGCAGCAGTGGCGTACCTACCATGTAGGCAGGCGACGCCACTGCCCCCGGGCCCTCAGGGGGCCTGCCACCAAGGGGTGTAATGTGCCTGTGAACACCGGGCCCCCTGGATCTACCATGCTCTGGTAGGAGACTGTCACCTACTGGAGCATGGCAAGGATAAATGAATACTCACCGCCTGCTGCTGCTGCGCTGCTTTCCTCAATCTTTGATGCAGATCCTGAGACGTGAGCGATCACATGATTGCATACATCATTCCAGGTCCTGTATCAAAGCAGAGGAACGGAGCGTGTGGCAGCAGGTGGTGAATATTAATTAACCCCCTGCCATGCTCCGGCAGGTGACAGGCACCTACCGGAGCATGGTGGTCACCTACCGGAGCATGGTGGTCACCTACCGGAGCATGGTGGTCACCTACCGGAGCATGGTGTACCCTCTCCCAGCACTAATTCAGCATTGGAACTTCATTTCAGGCTGTTGGCAGGGCATCGTGGAGGAAGGGGGGGCCCAGGCCCCTTCAAAACTTTGCAATGGGGCTAGGGCCAAGCTACTTATGACCCTGCATGTGAATGTATGCTGCCATTATGCAAAGAAGATTCCAGCCATTCAGACAAGGGGCTAAAATTCTGCACTAAAACCTGCAGCTAAATCCATAGAGCTAAATGGAGATTTTGGTGTAGAATTCTCTATAGCTGTATATCTACAGTTGTGGATAATCCACAGAGGTTAGGAGACGTTAATGAATCCTGGGTACATTCACCTGCACTAAGTAGTTGCAGCAGACAATCTGCAGCTATTTTATAGCAGAAAATTCTACACTAAAATTGATATCTAGTGATGCGGGTTTGATGCGACAACCTTGTCCTCTGGCTGTGATTGACAATGGCTGGATACCTGCAAATCATGGTTGGTGGACAAGGTTACCACTCTGCTTATGAATATGGCCGACCACTGTATCTCAAAGGCAGGACTTCTACGTTGAAGCTGAGCAGAGAATCAGACTGCAACTAAACCAGTGAGGCATAGTTGGAATCAGTAGGCCTCACCCTACATTATACGATCATCAGTTTCCCTTTAAGGCAAAAAAATCACATAGTATTCTATATCAGCACTTTGTAATATAGAATTTTTCACATTTGTGCAACATAAACTTTGCAATAATTCTGCATAATGGAAATGTTAAATGCTTACCAGAGTCATGCAGAAGGAACCGCTGCTGGATACCATCAATATTGATCTCCTGGGGAATAACAAGTTGATCAAGGGTTTGGCGAAACCTTGGAATATTGCCCAGTTGTCTTGATAATCGTTTTGTTCTCTTCAGTGATGCTTTCCTTGGGAGAAGTGCTAGAACATTAGAATTGGCTCCTGAAATGACTTCTGTGAGAATCTGTTGTGGTGTCTCCTGTGTTGTCCTCGCCCTGGTGACCGCCTCATTGACAGGTCGGATTGCTTCAGGTCTTGCTGCTTGTGCTGCATGGTTGTGAGGATCGGTTACTTTCACCAGATGCTTCATTGGTCCAAACACGTCCCTTGCAAGTCGACCGTTTTTCACCCACCCAGATGGAATGGACGTCGTCAGACGTTCGTTTGGAAAATACGTAAATGTGATTCTCGTAGACCAACTTCTTCTTCCCACGTTCGGATAGAACTGAATTCATACTTGTAGACAGTGAATTGCTGTGAAAGCGGACTGATTTTTTTGTGCTCGTACACCTCTCTGTTTGTAGAGATTTTAGACACTGCTATATTCTGATGTAAAGATGGAATAAAAGCTCCGTCTAATGCAACTTGCAGGACGCCTGACATGCAAATTCTTACATCTGCAACAAAACTTGCATAAAAGCAGCTCAGTGCTGGGTCAGGTAAAAGCGCACAAAATGTTTACATTCCCCACATAAATCAGGCCTCATTCACACTACATTTTTTGAATCCGTTTATTTGTTTCGTGTTATGTTTTTGTAACACAAAGCGTTTTAGAAACGTTTTGGAAAATGTCTTGTTAAAATTGCGGGCAAAATGCTCTGACACTATAATGCAATCAGCTGTGAGCTCTACAGATGGAAACAGATGATTTAACACGTCACAAAAGCGCAGCACTCTGTACAGTACTGTGGTGACATGTGGATTGATGACGGACGGGAGTTTATGAACCACAAGGACAAACTGGCGAAACATCCAAACACAAAATTCTGGGGGCAAAACAGGGTACAAACATCCAGGGGCAAAACATCCAGGGGCGAACTGGGGGCGATATGTGCGAGGGCAAAACATCCTGGGGACGAAATGTGAGGGGGCAAAATGTACCCAGTTGCGAATTGCTGGGGGCGAAACATCCAATTCCCGCTGTTTCGTATATTGTAGGCGAGATACTTTGTGGCATTTCCGCAGTAATGGCTTTCTTCTGGTGACTCGACCATGCAGCCCATTTTTCTTCAGGTGCCTCCTTATTGTGCATCTTGAAAGACACACCGCTAGATTTCAGAGTCCTGAATTTCAGCTGATGTTATTTGTGGGTTTTTCTTTGCATCCCGAACAATTTTCCTGGCAGTTGTGGCCGATATTTTAGTTGGTCTACCTGACCGTGGTTTGGTTTTTACAGAGCCCCTGATTTTCCATTTGTTAATCAGTTTGCACACTGCTAACTTGCATTATCAATTCCTTGTATATCTTTTTGCATCCCTTTCCTGTGTTATACAGTTCTACTACCTTTTCCCGTAGATCCATTGACAATTCTTTTGCTTTCCCCAGTGACTCACAATCCAGAAACGTCAGTGGCTGGATGAAAGATGCAAGAGTCTGTCTGGATCCCAGAAACTCACTCAGCTTTTATACACACACAGTGATTACAAGCAACCAGTCACAGCTGAGGATGTTACCTTTTAATAGCCGTTCAAACCCATTTGTGTCAAATTCTGTGCATGTTATCAGGCCAAAATCACCAGGGTATGTGAACTTTTGATCAGGATCATTTGGATGTTCTTGGTTGTCATTAAGATTTAAAAAGAGAAAACACAGTAGTTTGACAATAAATGGCTTCACCCAACCAATAACCATGAGGGGAGGAAAAGGTTTATTGTTATCATTCATATTCTCTGAAACAAGGCCAAGAAAGGAAACATTCTGCCAGGGTATGAAAACTTTTGACCACAACTGTATCTCCTCTCTGGTGTGTGCTGTATACACCTCCTCTCTGCTGTGTGCTGTATATACCTCCTCTCTGGTGTGTGCAGTATATACCTCCTCTCTGCTGTGTGCTGTATACACCTCCTCTCTGCTGTGTGCTGTATACACCTCCTCTCTGCTGTGTGCTGTATATACCTCCTCTCTGCTGTGTGCTGTATATACCTCCTCTCTGCTGTGTGCTGTATACACCTCCTCTCTGCTGTGTGCTGTATATTCCTCCTCTCTGCTGTGTGCTGTATATACCTCCTCTCTGCTGTGTGCTGTATATACCTCCTCTCTGCTGTGTGCTGTATATACCTCCTCTCTGCTGTGTGCTGTATATACCTCCTCTCTGCTGTGTGCTGTATACACCTCCTCTCTGCTGTGTGCTGTATATTCCTCCTCTCTGCTGTGTGCTGTATATACCTCCTCTCTGCTGTGTGCTGTATATACCTCCTCTCTGCTGTGTGCTGTATATACCTCCTCTCTGCTGTGTGCTGTATATACCTCCTCTCTGCTGTGTGCTGTATACACCTCCTCTCTGCTGTATATTCCTCCTCTCTGCTGTATGCTGTATATTCCTCCTCTCTGCTGTGTGCTGTATATTCCTCCTCTCTGCTGTGTGCTGTATATACCTCCTCTCTGCTGTGTGCTGTATATACCTCCTCTCTGCTGTGTGCTGTATATACCTCCTCTCTGCTGTGTGCTGTATATACCTCCTCTCTGCTGTGTGCTGTATATACCTCCTCTCTGCTGTGTGCTGTATACACCTCCTCTCTGCTGTATGCTGTATATTCCTCCTCTCTGCTGTATGCTGTATATACCTCATCTCTGCTGTGTGCTGTATATACCTCCTCTCTGCTGTGTGCTGTATACACCTCCTCTCTGCTGTGTGCTGTATATACCTCCTCTCTGCTGTGTGCTGTATATACCTCCTCTCTGCTGTGTGCTGTATACACCTCCTCTCTGCTGTATGCTGTATATTCCTCCTCTCTGCTGTATGCTGTATATACCTCCTCTCTGCTGTGTGCTGTATACACCTCCTCTCTGCTGTGTGCTGTATATACCTCCTCTCTGCTGTGTGCTGTATACACCTCCTCTCTGCTGTGTGCTGTATACACCTCCTCTGTGCTGTGTGCTGTATACACCTCCTCTCCGCTGTGTGCTGTATACTCCTCCTCTCTGCTGTGTGCTGTATACTCCTCCTCTCTGCTGTGTGCTGTATATACCTCCTCTCTGCTGTGTGCTGTATATACCTCCTCTCTGCTGTGTGCTGTATATACCTCCTCTCTGCTGTGTGCTGTATACACCTCCTCTCTGCTGTGTGCTGTATACACCTCCTCTCTGCTGTGTGCTGTATATACCTCCTCTCTGCTGTGTGCTGTATATACCTCCTCTCTGCTGTGTGCTGTATATACCTCCTCTCTGCTGTGTGCTGTATATACCTCCTCTCTGCTGTATATACCTCCTCTCTGCTGTGTGCTGTATACACCTCCTCTCTGCTGTGTGCTGTATACACCTCCTCTCTGCTGTGTGCTGTATATTCCTCCTCTCTGCTGTGTGCTGTATACACCTCCTCTCTGCTGTGTGCTGTATACACCTCCTCTCTGCTGTGTGCTGTATATACCTCCCCTCTGCTGTGTGCTGTATACACCTCCTCTCTGCTGTGTGCTGTATATTCCTCCTCTCTGCTGTGTGCTGTATATACCTCCTCTCTGCTGTGTGCTGTATATACCTCCTCTCTGCTGTGTGCTGTATATACCTCCTCTCTGCTGTATATACCTCCTCTCTGCTGTGTGCTGTATACACCTCCTCTCTGCTGTATGCTGTATATTCCTCCTCTCTGCTGTATGCTGTATATTCCTCCTCTCTGCTGTGTGCTGTATACACCTCCTCTCTGCTGTGTGCTGTATATACCTCCTCTCTGCTGTGTGCTGTATACACCTCCTCTCTGCTGTGTGCTGTATACACCTCCTCTCTGCTGTGTGCTGTATACACCTCCTCTCCGCTGTGTGCTGTATACTCCTCCTCTCTGCTGTGTGCTGTATACTCCTCCTCTCTGCTGTGTGCTGTATATACCTCCTCTCTGCTGTGTGCTGTATATACCTCCTCTCTGCTGTGTGCTGTATATACCTCCTCTCTGCTGTGTGCTGTATACACCTCCTCTCTGCTGTGTGCTGTATACACCTCCTCTCTGCTGTGTGCTGTATATACCTCCTCTCTGCTGTGTGCTGTATATACCTCCTCTCTGCTGTGTGCTGTATATACCTCCTCTCTGCTGTGTGCTGTATATACCTCCTCTCTGCTGTATATACCTCCTCTCTGCTGTGTGCTGTATACACCTCGTCTCTGCTGTGTGCTGTATACACCTCCTCTCTGCTGTGTGCTGTATACACCTCCTCTCTGCTGTGTGCTGTATATTCCTCCTCTCTGCTGTGTGCTGTATACACCTCCTCTCTGCTGTGTGCTGTATACACCTCCTCTCTGCTGTGTGCTGTATATACCTCCTCTCTGCTGTGTGCTGTATACACCTCCTCTCTGCTGTGTGCTGTATATACCTCCTCTCTGCTGTGTGCTGTATATTCCTCCTCTCTGCTGTGTGCTGTATATACCTCCTCTCTGCTGTGTGCTGTATATACCTCCTCTCTGCTGTGTGCTGTATATACCTCCTCTCTGCTGTATATACCTCCTCTCTGCTGTGTGCTGTATACACCTCCTCTCTGCTGTGTGCTGTATACACCTCCTCTCTGCTGTGTGCTGTATATACCTCCTCTCTGCTGTGTGCTGTATATACCTCCTCTCTGCTGTGTGCTGTATACACCTCCTCTCTGCTGTGTGCTGTATATTCCTCCTCTCTGCTGTGTGCTGTATATACCTCCTCTCTGCTGTATATACCTCCTCTCTGCTGTGTGCTGTATACAACTCCTCTCTGCTGTGTGCTGTATACACCTCCTCTCTGCTGTGTGCTGTATACACCTCCTCTCTGCTGTGTGCTGTATACACCTCCTCTCTGCTGTGTGCTGTATACACCTCCTCTCTGCTGTGTGCTGTATATACCTCCTCTCTGCTGTGTGCTGTATATACCTCCTCTCTGCTGTGTGCTGTATATACCTCCTCTCTGCTGTGTGCTGTATACACCTCCTCTCTGCTGTGTGCTGTATACTCCTCCTCACTGCTGTGTGCTGTATACTCCTCCTCTCTGCTGTGTGCTGTATATACCTCCTCTCTGCTGTGTGCTGTATACACCTCCTCTCTGCTGTGTGCTGTATACACCTCCTCTCTGCTGTGTGCTGTATATACCTCCTCTCTGCTGTGTGCTGTATATACCTCCTCTCTGCTGTGTGCTGTATATTCCTCCTCTCTGCTGTGTGCTGTATATACCTCCTCTCTGCTGTATATACCTCCTCTCTGCTGTGTGCTGTATACACCTCCTCTCTGCTGTGTGCTGTATACACCTCCTCTCTGCTGTGTGCTGTATACACCTCCTCTCTGCTGTGTGCTGTATATACCTCCTCTCTGCTGTGTGCTGTATATACCTCCTCTCTGCTGTGTGCTGTATATACCTCCTCTCTGCTGTGTGCTGTATACACCTCCTCTCTGCTGTGTGCTGTATATACCTCCTCTCTGCTGTGTGCTGTATATACCTCCTCTCTGCTGTATATACCTCCTCTCTGCTGTGTGCTGTATACACCTCCTCTCTGCTGTATATACCTCCTCTCTGTTGTGTGCTGTATACACCTCCTCTCTGCTGTGTGCTGTATACACCTCCTCTCTGCTGTGTGCTGTATACACCTCCTCTCTGCTGTGTGCTGTATATTCCTCCTCTCTGCTGTGTGCTGTATACACCTCCTCTCTGCTGTGTGCTGTATACACCTCCTCTCTGCTGTGTGCTGTATACACCTCCTCTCTGCTGTGTGCTGTATATTCCTCCTCTCTGCTGTTTGCTGTATACACCTCCTCTCTGCTGTGTGCTGTATATTCCTCCTCTCTGCTGTGTGCTGTATACACCTCCTCTCTGCTGTGTGCTGTATACACCTCCTCTCTGCTGTGTGCTGTATACACCTCCTCTCTGCTGTGCGCTGTATATACCTCCTCTCTGCTGTGTGCTGTATACACCTCCTCTCTGCTGTGTGCTGTATATACATCCTCTCTGCTGTGTGCTGTATATTCCTCCTCTCTGCTGTGTGCTGTATATACCTCCTCTCTGCTGTGTGCTGTATATACCTCCTCTCTGCTGTGTGCTGTATATACCTCCTCTCTGCTGTGTGCTGTATATACCTCCTCTCTGCTGTATATACCTCCTCTCTGCTGTGTGCTGTATACACCTCCTCTCTGCTGTGTGCTGTATACACCTCCTCTCTGCTGTGTGCTGTATACACCTCCTCTCTGCTGTGTGCTGTATATTCCTCCTCTCTGCTGTGTGCTGTATACTCCTCCTCTCTGCTGTGTGCAGTATATACCTCCTCTCTGCTGTGTGCAGTATATACCTCCTCTCTGCTGTGTGCTGTATACACCTCCTCTCTGCTGTATATACCTCCTCTCTGCTGTGTGCTGTATATACCTCCTCTCTGATGTGTGCTGTATACTCCTCCTCTCTGCTGTGTGCTGTATATACCTCCTCTCTGCTGTGTGCTGTATACACCTCCTCTCTGCTGTGTGCTGTATACTCCTCCTCTCTGCTGTATGCTGTATATACCTCCTCTCTGCTGTGTGCTGTATATACCTCCTCTCTGCTGTGTGCTGTATACACCTCCTCTCTGCTGTGTGCTGTATATACCTCCTCTCTGCTGTGTGCTGTATATACCTCCTCTCTGCTGTGTGCTGTATACACCTCCTCTCTGCTGTATGCTGTATATTCCTCCTCTCTGCTGTATGCTGTATATACCTCCTCTCTGCTGTGTGCTGTATACACCTCCTCTCTGCTGTGTGCTGTATATACCTCCTCTCTGCTGTGTGCTGTATACACCTCCTCTCTGCTGTGTGCTGTATACACCTCCTCTGTGCTGTGTGCTGTATACACCTCCTCTCCGCTGTGTGCTGTATACTCCTCCTCTCTGCTGTGTGCTGTATACTCCTCCTCTCTGCTGTGTGCTGTATATACCTCCTCTCTGCTGTGTGCTGTATATACCTCCTCTCTGCTGTGTGCTGTATATACCTCCTCTCTGCTGTGTGCTGTATACACCTCCTCTCTGCTGTGTGCTGTATACACCTCCTCTCTGCTGTGTGCTGTATATACCTCCTCTCTGCTGTGTGCTGTATATACCTCCTCTCTGCTGTGTGCTGTATATACCTCCTCTCTGCTGTGTGCTGTATATACCTCCTCTCTGCTGTATATACCTCCTCTCTGCTGTGTGCTGTATACACCTCCTCTCTGCTGTGTGCTGTATACACCTCCTCTCTGCTGTGTGCTGTATATTCCTCCTCTCTGCTGTGTGCTGTATACACCTCCTCTCTGCTGTGTGCTGTATACACCTCCTCTCTGCTGTGTGCTGTATATACCTCCCCTCTGCTGTGTGCTGTATACACCTCCTCTCTGCTGTGTGCTGTATATTCCTCCTCTCTGCTGTGTGCTGTATATACCTCCTCTCTGCTGTGTGCTGTATATACCTCCTCTCTGCTGTGTGCTGTATATACCTCCTCTCTGCTGTATATACCTCCTCTCTGCTGTGTGCTGTATACACCTCCTCTCTGCTGTATGCTGTATATTCCTCCTCTCTGCTGTATGCTGTATATTCCTCCTCTCTGCTGTGTGCTGTATACACCTCCTCTCTGCTGTGTGCTGTATATACCTCCTCTCTGCTGTGTGCTGTATACACCTCCTCTCTGCTGTGTGCTGTATACACCTCCTCTCTGCTGTGTGCTGTATACACCTCCTCTCCGCTGTGTGCTGTATACTCCTCCTCTCTGCTGTGTGCTGTATACTCCTCCTCTCTGCTGTGTGCTGTATATACCTCCTCTCTGCTGTGTGCTGTATATACCTCCTCTCTGCTGTGTGCTGTATATACCTCCTCTCTGCTGTGTGCTGTATACACCTCCTCTCTGCTGTGTGCTGTATACACCTCCTCTCTGCTGTGTGCTGTATATACCTCCTCTCTGCTGTGTGCTGTATATACCTCCTCTCTGCTGTGTGCTGTATATACCTCCTCTCTGCTGTGTGCTGTATATACCTCCTCTCTGCTGTATATACCTCCTCTCTGCTGTGTGCTGTATACACCTCGTCTCTGCTGTGTGCTGTATACACCTCCTCTCTGCTGTGTGCTGTATACACCTCCTCTCTGCTGTGTGCTGTATATTCCTCCTCTCTGCTGTGTGCTGTATACACCTCCTCTCTGCTGTGTGCTGTATACACCTCCTCTCTGCTGTGTGCTGTATATACCTCCTCTCTGCTGTGTGCTGTATACACCTCCTCTCTGCTGTGTGCTGTATATACCTCCTCTCTGCTGTGTGCTGTATATTCCTCCTCTCTGCTGTGTGCTGTATATACCTCCTCTCTGCTGTGTGCTGTATATACCTCCTCTCTGCTGTGTGCTGTATATACCTCCTCTCTGCTGTATATACCTCCTCTCTGCTGTGTGCTGTATACACCTCCTCTCTGCTGTGTGCTGTATATTCCTCCTCTCTGCTGTGTGCTGTATATACCTCCTCTCTGCTGTGTGCTGTATACTCCTCCTCTCTGCTGTGTGCTGTATATACCTCCTCTCTGCTGTGTGCTGTATATACCTCCTCTCTGCTGTGTGCTGTATACACCTCCTCTCTGCTGTGTGCTGTATATTCCTCCTCTCTGCTGTGTGCTGTATATACCTCCTCTCTGCTGTGTGCTGTATATACCTCCTCTCTGCTGTGTGCTGTATATACCTCCTCTCTGCTGTGTGCTGTATATACCTCCTCTCTGCTGTGTGCTGTATACACCTCCTCTCTGCTGTATATTCCTCCTCTCTGCTGTATGCTGTATATTCCTCCTCTCTGCTGTGTGCTGTATATTCCTCCTCTCTGCTGTGTGCTGTATATACCTCCTCTCTGCTGTGTGCTGTATATACCTCCTCTCTGCTGTGTGCTGTATATACCTCCTCTCTGCTGTGTGCTGTATATACCTCCTCTCTGCTGTGTGCTGTATATACCTCCTCTCTGCTGTGTGCTGTATACACCTCCTCTCTGCTGTATGCTGTATATTCCTCCTCTCTGCTGTGTGCTGTATATACCTCCTCTCTGCTGTGTGCTGTATACACCTCCTCTCTGCTGTGTGCTGTATATACCTCCTCTCTGCTGTGTGCTGTATATACCTCCTCTCTGCTGTGTGCTGTATACACCTCCTCTCTGCTGTATGCTGTATATTCCTCCTCTCTGCTGTATGCTGTATATACCTCCTCTCTGCTGTGTGCTGTATACACCTCCTCTCTGCTGTGTGCTGTATATACCTCCTCTCTGCTGTGTGCTGTATACACCTCCTCTCTGCTGTGTGCTGTATACACCTCCTCTGTGCTGTGTGCTGTATACACCTCCTCTCCGCTGTGTGCTGTATACTCCTCCTCTCTGCTGTGTGCTGTATACTCCTCCTCTCTGCTGTGTGCTGTATATACCTCCTCTCTGCTGTGTGCTGTATATACCTCCTCTCTGCTGTGTGCTGTATATACCTCCTCTCTGCTGTGTGCTGTATACACCTCCTCTCTGCTGTGTGCTGTATACACCTCCTCTCTGCTGTGTGCTGTATATACCTCCTCTCTGCTGTGTGCTGTATATACCTCCTCTCTGCTGTGTGCTGTATATACCTCCTCTCTGCTGTGTGCTGTATATACCTCCTCTCTGCTGTATATACCTCCTCTCTGCTGTGTGCTGTATACACCTCCTCTCTGCTGTGTGCTGTATACACCTCCTCTCTGCTGTGTGCTGTATATTCCTCCTCTCTGCTGTGTGCTGTATACACCTCCTCTCTGCTGTGTGCTGTATACACCTCCTCTCTGCTGTGTGCTGTATATACCTCCCCTCTGCTGTGTGCTGTATACACCTCCTCTCTGCTGTGTGCTGTATATTCCTCCTCTCTGCTGTGTGCTGTATATACCTCCTCTCTGCTGTGTGCTGTATATACCTCCTCTCTGCTGTGTGCTGTATATACCTCCTCTCTGCTGTATATACCTCCTCTCTGCTGTGTGCTGTATACACCTCCTCTCTGCTGTATGCTGTATATTCCTCCTCTCTGCTGTATGCTGTATATTCCTCCTCTCTGCTGTGTGCTGTATACACCTCCTCTCTGCTGTGTGCTGTATATACCTCCTCTCTGCTGTGTGCTGTATACACCTCCTCTCTGCTGTGTGCTGTATACACCTCCTCTCTGCTGTGTGCTGTATACACCTCCTCTCCGCTGTGTGCTGTATACTCCTCCTCTCTGCTGTGTGCTGTATACTCCTCCTCTCTGCTGTGTGCTGTATATACCTCCTCTCTGCTGTGTGCTGTATATACCTCCTCTCTGCTGTGTGCTGTATATACCTCCTCTCTGCTGTGTGCTGTATACACCTCCTCTCTGCTGTGTGCTGTATACACCTCCTCTCTGCTGTGTGCTGTATATACCTCCTCTCTGCTGTGTGCTGTATATACCTCCTCTCTGCTGTGTGCTGTATATACCTCCTCTCTGCTGTGTGCTGTATATACCTCCTCTCTGCTGTATATACCTCCTCTCTGCTGTGTGCTGTATACACCTCGTCTCTGCTGTGTGCTGTATACACCTCCTCTCTGCTGTGTGCTGTATACACCTCCTCTCTGCTGTGTGCTGTATATTCCTCCTCTCTGCTGTGTGCTGTATACACCTCCTCTCTGCTGTGTGCTGTATACACCTCCTCTCTGCTGTGTGCTGTATATACCTCCTCTCTGCTGTGTGCTGTATACACCTCCTCTCTGCTGTGTGCTGTATATACCTCCTCTCTGCTGTGTGCTGTATATTCCTCCTCTCTGCTGTGTGCTGTATATACCTCCTCTCTGCTGTGTGCTGTATATACCTCCTCTCTGCTGTGTGCTGTATATACCTCCTCTCTGCTGTATATACCTCCTCTCTGCTGTGTGCTGTATACACCTCCTCTCTGCTGTGTGCTGTATACACCTCCTCTCTGCTGTGTGCTGTATATACCTCCTCTCTGCTGTGTGCTGTATATACCTCCTCTCTGCTGTGTGCTGTATACACCTCCTCTCTGCTGTGTGCTGTATATTCCTCCTCTCTGCTGTGTGCTGTATATACCTCCTCTCTGCTGTATATACCTCCTCTCTGCTGTGTGCTGTATACAACTCCTCTCTGCTGTGTGCTGTATACACCTCCTCTCTGCTGTGTGCTGTATACACCTCCTCTCTGCTGTGTGCTGTATACACCTCCTCTCTGCTGTGTGCTGTATACACCTCCTCTCTGCTGTGTGCTGTATATACCTCCTCTCTGCTGTGTGCTGTATATACCTCCTCTCTGCTGTGTGCTGTATATACCTCCTCTCTGCTGTGTGCTGTATACACCTCCTCTCTGCTGTGTGCTGTATACTCCTCCTCACTGCTGTGTGCTGTATACTCCTCCTCTCTGCTGTGTGCTGTATATACCTCCTCTCTGCTGTGTGCTGTATACACCTCCTCTCTGCTGTGTGCTGTATACACCTCCTCTCTGCTGTGTGCTGTATATACCTCCTCTCTGCTGTGTGCTGTATATACCTCCTCTCTGCTGTGTGCTGTATATTCCTCCTCTCTGCTGTGTGCTGTATATACCTCCTCTCTGCTGTATATACCTCCTCTCTGCTGTGTGCTGTATACACCTCCTCTCTGCTGTGTGCTGTATACACCTCCTCTCTGCTGTGTGCTGTATACACCTCCTCTCTGCTGTGTGCTGTATACACCTCCTCTCTGCTGTGTGCTGTATATACCTCCTCTCTGCTGTGTGCTGTATATACCTCCTCTCTGCTGTGTGCTGTATATACCTCCTCTCTGCTGTGTGCTGTATACACCTCCTCTCTGCTGTGTGCTGTATATACCTCCTCTCTGCTGTGTGCTGTATATACCTCCTCTCTGCTGTATATACCTCCTCTCTGCTGTGTGCTGTATACACCTCCTCTCTGCTGTATATACCTCCTCTCTGTTGTGTGCTGTATACACCTCCTCTCTGCTGTGTGCTGTATACACCTCCTCTCTGCTGTGTGCTGTATACACCTCCTCTCTGCTGTGTGCTGTATATTCCTCCTCTCTGCTGTGTGCTGTATACACCTCCTCTCTGCTGTGTGCTGTATACACCTCCTCTCTGCTGTGTGCTGTATACACCTCCTCTCTGCTGTGTGCTGTATATTCCTCCTCTCTGCTGTTTGCTGTATACACCTCCTCTCTGCTGTGTGCTGTATATTCCTCCTCTCTGCTGTGTGCTGTATACACCTCCTCTCTGCTGTGTGCTGTATACACCTCCTCTCTGCTGTGTGCTGTATACACCTCCTCTCTGCTGTGTGCTGTATATACCTCCTCTCTGCTGTGTGCTGTATACACCTCCTCTCTGCTGTGTGCTGTATATACATCCTCTCTGCTGTGTGCTGTATATTCCTCCTCTCTGCTGTGTGCTGTATATACCTCCTCTCTGCTGTGTGCTGTATATACCTCCTCTCTGCTGTGTGCTGTATATACCTCCTCTCTGCTGTGTGCTGTATATACCTCCTCTCTGCTGTATATACCTCCTCTCTGCTGTGTGCTGTATACACCTCCTCTCTGCTGTGTGCTGTATACACCTCCTCTCTGCTGTGTGCTGTATACACCTCCTCTCTGCTGTGTGCTGTATATTCCTCCTCTCTGCTGTGTGCTGTATACTCCTCCTCTCTGCTGTGTGCAGTATATACCTCCTCTCTGCTGTGTGCAGTATATACCTCCTCTCTGCTGTGTGCTGTATACACCTCCTCTCTGCTGTATATACCTCCTCTCTGCTGTGTGCTGTATATACCTCCTCTCTGATGTGTGCTGTATACTCCTCCTCTCTGCTGTGTGCTGTATATACCTCCTCTCTGCTGTGTGCTGTATATACCTCCTCTCTGCTGTGTGCTGTATACACCTCCTCTCTGCTGTGTGCTGTATACTCCTCCTCTCTGCTGTATGCTGTATATACCTCCTCTCTGCTGTGTGCTGTATATACCTCCTCTCTGCTGTGTGCTGTATACACCTCCTCTCTGCTGTGTGCTGTATATACCTCCTCTCTGCTGTGTGCTGTATATACCTCCTCTCTGCTGTGTGCTGTATACACCTCCTCTCTGCTGTATGCTGTATATTCCTCCTCTCTGCTGTATGCTGTATATACCTCCTCTCTGCTGTGTGCTGTATACACCTCCTCTCTGCTGTGTGCTGTATATACCTCCTCTCTGCTGTGTGCTGTATACACCTCCTCTCTGCTGTGTGCTGTATACACCTCCTCTGTGCTGTGTGCTGTATACACCTCCTCTCCGCTGTGTGCTGTATACTCCTCCTCTCTGCTGTGTGCTGTATACTCCTCCTCTCTGCTGTGTGCTGTATATACCTCCTCTCTGCTGTGTGCTGTATATACCTCCTCTCTGCTGTGTGCTGTATATACCTCCTCTCTGCTGTGTGCTGTATACACCTCCTCTCTGCTGTGTGCTGTATACACCTCCTCTCTGCTGTGTGCTGTATATACCTCCTCTCTGCTGTGTGCTGTATATACCTCCTCTCTGCTGTGTGCTGTATATACCTCCTCTCTGCTGTGTGCTGTATATACCTCCTCTCTGCTGTATATACCTCCTCTCTGCTGTGTGCTGTATACACCTCCTCTCTGCTGTGTGCTGTATACACCTCCTCTCTGCTGTGTGCTGTATATTCCTCCTCTCTGCTGTGTGCTGTATACACCTCCTCTCTGCTGTGTGCTGTATACACCTCCTCTCTGCTGTGTGCTGTATATACCTCCCCTCTGCTGTGTGCTGTATACACCTCCTCTCTGCTGTGTGCTGTATATTCCTCCTCTCTGCTGTGTGCTGTATATACCTCCTCTCTGCTGTGTGCTGTATATACCTCCTCTCTGCTGTGTGCTGTATATACCTCCTCTCTGCTGTATATACCTCCTCTCTGCTGTGTGCTGTATACACCTCCTCTCTGCTGTATGCTGTATATTCCTCCTCTCTGCTGTATGCTGTATATTCCTCCTCTCTGCTGTGTGCTGTATACACCTCCTCTCTGCTGTGTGCTGTATATACCTCCTCTCTGCTGTGTGCTGTATACACCTCCTCTCTGCTGTGTGCTGTATACACCTCCTCTCTGCTGTGTGCTGTATACACCTCCTCTCCGCTGTGTGCTGTATACTCCTCCTCTCTGCTGTGTGCTGTATACTCCTCCTCTCTGCTGTGTGCTGTATATACCTCCTCTCTGCTGTGTGCTGTATATACCTCCTCTCTGCTGTGTGCTGTATATACCTCCTCTCTGCTGTGTGCTGTATACACCTCCTCTCTGCTGTGTGCTGTATACACCTCCTCTCTGCTGTGTGCTGTATATACCTCCTCTCTGCTGTGTGCTGTATATACCTCCTCTCTGCTGTGTGCTGTATATACCTCCTCTCTGCTGTGTGCTGTATATACCTCCTCTCTGCTGTATATACCTCCTCTCTGCTGTGTGCTGTATACACCTCGTCTCTGCTGTGTGCTGTATACACCTCCTCTCTGCTGTGTGCTGTATACACCTCCTCTCTGCTGTGTGCTGTATATTCCTCCTCTCTGCTGTGTGCTGTATACACCTCCTCTCTGCTGTGTGCTGTATACACCTCCTCTCTGCTGTGTGCTGTATATACCTCCTCTCTGCTGTGTGCTGTATACACCTCCTCTCTGCTGTGTGCTGTATATACCTCCTCTCTGCTGTGTGCTGTATATTCCTCCTCTCTGCTGTGTGCTGTATATACCTCCTCTCTGCTGTGTGCTGTATATACCTCCTCTCTGCTGTGTGCTGTATATACCTCCTCTCTGCTGTATATACCTCCTCTCTGCTGTGTGCTGTATACACCTCCTCTCTGCTGTGTGCTGTATACACCTCCTCTCTGCTGTGTGCTGTATATACCTCCTCTCTGCTGTGTGCTGTATACACCTCCTCTCTGCTGTGTGCTGTATACACCTCCTCTCTGCTGTGTGCTGTATATACCTCCTCTCTGCTGTGTGCTGTATATACCTCCTCTCTGCTGTGTGCTGTATATACCTCCTCTCTGCTGTGTGCTGTATACACCTCCTCTCTGCTGTGTGCTGTATACTCCTCCTCACTGCTGTGTGCTGTATACTCCTCCTCTCTGCTGTGTGCTGTATATACCTCCTCTCTGCTGTGTGCTGTATACACCTCCTCTCTGCTGTGTGCTGTATACACCTCCTCTCTGCTGTGTGCTGTATATACCTCCTCTCTGCTGTGTGCTGTATATACCTCCTCTCTGCTGTGTGCTGTATATTCCTCCTCTCTGCTGTGTGCTGTATATACCTCCTCTCTGCTGTATATACCTCCTCTCTGCTGTGTGCTGTATACACCTCCTCTCTGCTGTGTGCTGTATACACCTCCTCTCTGCTGTGTGCTGTATACACCTCCTCTCTGCTGTGTGCTGTATACACCTCCTCTCTGCTGTGTGCTGTATATACCTCCTCTCTGCTGTGTGCTGTATATACCTCCTCTCTGCTGTGTGCTGTATATACCTCCTCTCTGCTGTGTGCTGTATACACCTCCTCTCTGCTGTGTGCTGTATATACCTCCTCTCTGCTGTGTGCTGTATATACCTCCTCTCTGCTGTGTGCGTATATACCTCCTCTCTGCTGTGTGCTGTATACACCTCCTCTCTTGCTGTATATACCTCCTCTCTGTTGTGTGCTGTATACACCTCCTCTCTGCTGTGTGCTGTATACACCTCCTCTCTGCTGTGTGCTGTATACACCTCCTCTCTGCTGTGTGCTGTATATTCCTCCTCTCTGCTGTGTGCTGTATACACCTCCTCTCTGCTGTGTGCTGTATACACCTCCTCTCTGCTGTGTGCTGTATACACCTCCTCTCTGCTGTGTGCTGTATATTCCTCCTCTCTGCTGTTTGCTGTATACACCTCCTCTCTGCTGTGTGCTGTATATTCCTCCTCTCTGCTGTGTGCTGTATACACCTCCTCTCTGCTGTGTGCTGTATACACCTCCTCTCTGCTGTGTGCTGTATACACCTCCTCTCTGCTGTGTGCTGTATATACCTCCTCTCTGCTGTGTGCTGTATACACCTCCTCTCTGCTGTGTGCTGTATATACCTCCTCTCTGCTGTGTGCTGTATATTCCTCCTCTCTGCTGTGTGCTGTATATACCTCCTCTCTGCTGTGTGCTGTATATACCTCCTCTCTGCTGTGTGCTGTATATACCTCCTCTCTGCTGTGTGCTGTATATACCTCCTCTCTGCTGTATATACC
>NW_027368296.1:0-50846 GCF_046119375.1 Phyllobates terribilis | reverse complement strand
GTCCAGAAATGTTTGAAGCTACTGACTGAATGAAAGGAGCTGGCATCTCACTCTCTTTGAATCTTCTTTATCATGCTAGGATTAGCAGGAAAAAGCAAAAAATTTCAGAATTGCACCTTGCAATGTGGAGATATTACTGTTTGTGCATTTACAATATTCATTGATTTTTGCCATTGAAAAACATGTTTTTCATATACCAGAAATGTTTGAAGCTACTGACTGAATGAAAGGAGCTGGCATCTCACTCTCTTTGAATCTTCTTTATCATGCTAGGATTAACAGGAAAAAGCAAAAAATTTCAGAATTGCACCGTGCAATGTGGAGATATTACTGTTTGTGCATTTACAATATTCATTGATTTTTGCCATTGAAAAACATGTTTTTCATATACCAGAAATGTTTGAAGCTAATGACTGAATGAAAGGAGCTGGCATCTCACTCTCTTTGAATCTTCTTTATCATGCTAGGATTAGCAGGAAAAAGCAAAAAATTTCAGAATTGCACCGTGCAATGTGGAGATATTACTGTTTGTGCATTTACAATATTCATTGATTTTTGCCACTGAAAAACGTCCAGAAATGTTTGAAGCTACTGACTGAATGAAAGGAGCTGGCATCTCACTCTCTTTGAATCTTCTTTATCATGCTAGGATTAGCAGGAAAAAGCAAAAAATTTCAGAATTGCACCGTGCAATGTGGAGATATTACTGTTTGTGCATTTACAATATTCATTGATTTTTGCCATTGAAAAACATGTTTTTCATATACCAGAAATGTTTGAAGCTACTGACTGAATGAAAGGAGCTGGCATCTCACTCTCTTTGAATCTTCTTTATCATGCTAGGATTAGCAGGAAAAAGCAAAAATTTCAGAATTGCACCTTGCAATGTGGAGATATTACTGTTTGTGCATTTACAATATTCATTGATTTTTGCCATTGAAAAACATGTTTTTCATATACCAGAAATGTTTGAAGCTACTGACTGAATGAAAGGAGCTGGCATCTCACTCTCTTTGAATCTTCTTTATCATGCTAGGATTAGCAGGAAAAAGCTAAAAATTTCAGAATTGCACCGTGCAATGTGGAGATATTACTGTTTGTGCATTTACAATATTCATTGATTTTTGCCATTGAAAAACATGTTTTTCATATACCAGAAATGTTTGAAGCTACTGACTGAATGAAAGGAGCTGGCATCTCACTCTCTTTGAATCTTCTTTATCATGCTAGGATTAGCAGGAAAAAGCTAAAAATTTCAGAATTGCACCTTGCAATGTGGAGATATTACTGTTTGTGCATTTACAATATTCATTGATTTTTGCCATTGAAAACATGTTTTTCATATACCAGAAATGTTTGAAGCTACTGACTGAATGAAAGGAGCTGGCATCTCACTCTCTTTGAATCTTCTTTATCATGCTAGGATTAACAGGAAAAAGCTAAAAATTTCAGAATTGCACCGTGCAATGTGGAGATATTACTGTTTGTGCATTTACAATATTCATTGATTTTTGCCATTGAAAAACATGTTTTTCATATACCAGAAATGTTTGAAGCTACTGACTGAATGAAAGGAGCTGGCATCTCACTCTCTTTGAATCTTCTTTATCATGCTAGGATTAGCAGGAAAAAGCTAAAAATTTCAGAATTGCACCTTGCAATGTGGAGATATTACTGTTTGTGCATTTACAATATTCATTGATTTTTGCCATTGAAAAACATGTTTTTCATATACCAGAAATGTTTGAAGCTACTGACTGAATGAAAGGAGCTGGCATCTCACTCTCTTTGAATCTTCTTTATCATGCTAGGATTAGCAGGAAAAAGCAAAAAATTTCAGAATTGCACCTTGCAATGTGGAGATATTACTGTTTGTGCATTTACAATATTCATTGATTTTTGCCATTGAAAAACGTCCAGAAATGTTTGAAGCTACTGACTGAATGAAAGGAGCTGGCATCTCACTCTCTTTGAATCTTCTTTATCATGCTAGGATTAACAGGAAAAAGCTAAAAATTTCAGAATTGCACCGTGCAATGTGGAGATATTACTGTTTGTGCATTTACAATATTCATTGATTTTTGCCATTGAAAAACATGTTTTTCATATACCAGAAATGTTTGAAGCTACTGACTGAATGAAAGGAGCTGGCATCTCACTCTCTTTGAATCTTCTTTATCATGCTAGGATTAACAGGAAAAAGCAAAAAATTTCAGAATTGCACCGTGCAATGTGGAGATATTACTGTTTGTGCATTTACAATATTCATTGATTTTTGCCATTGAAAAACATGTTTTTCATATACCAGAAATGTTTGAAGCTACTGACTGAATGAAAGGAGCTGGCATCTCACTCTCTTTGAATCTTCTTTATCATGCTAGGATTAGCAGGAAAAAGCTAAAAATTTCAGAATTGCACCGTGCAATGTGGAGATATTACTGTTTGTGCATTTACAATATTCATTGATTTTTGCCATTGAAAAACATGTTTTTCATATACCAGAAATGTTTGAAGCTACTGACTGAATGAAAGGAGCTGGCATCTCACTCTCTTTGAATCTTCTTTATCATGCTAGGATTAGCAGGAAAAAGCAAAAAATTTCAGAATTGCACCGTGCAATGTGGAGATATTACTGTTTGTGCATTTACAATATTCATTGATTTTTGCCATTGAAAAACATGTTTTTCATATACCAGAAATGTTTGAAGCTACTGACTGAATGAAAGGAGCTGGCATCTCACTCTCTTTGAATCTTCTTTATCATGCTAGGATTAGCAGGAAAAGCAAAAAATTTCAGAATTGCACCTTGCAATGTGGAGATATTACTGTTTGTGCATTTACAATATTCATTGATTTTTGCCATTGAAAAACATGTTTTTCATATACCAGAAATGTTTGAAGCTACTGACTGAATGAAAGGAGCTGGCATCTCACTCTCTTTGAATCTTCTTTATCATGCTAGGATTAACAGGAAAAAGCTAAAAATTTCAGAATTGCACCTTGCAATGTGGAGATATTACTGTTTGTGCATTTACAATATTCATTGATTTTTGCCATTGAAAAACGTCCAGAAATGTTTGAAGCTACTGACTGAATGAAAGGAGCTGGCATCTCACTCTCTTTGAATCTTCTTTATCATGCTAGGATTAGCAGGAAAAAGCAAAAAATTTCAGAATTGCACCGTGCAATGTGGAGATATTACTGTTTGTGCATTTACAATATTCATTGATTTTTGCCATTGAAAAACATGTTTTTCATATACCAGAAATGTTTGAAGCTACTGACTGAATGAAAGGAGCTGGCATCTCACTCTCTTTGAATCTTCTTTATCATGCTAGGATTAGCAGGAAAAAGCAAAAAATTTCAGAATTGCACCGTGCAATGTGGAGATATTACTGTTTGTGCATTTACAATATTCATTGATTTTTGCCATTGAAAAACATGTTTTTCATATACCAGAAATGTTTGAAGCTACTGACTGAATGAAAGGAGCTGGCATCTCACTCTCTTTGAATCTTCTTTATCATGCTAGGATTAACAGGAAAAAGCTAAAAATTTCAGAATTGCACCTTGCAATGTGGAGATATTACTGTTTGTGCATTTACAATATTCATTGATTTTTGCCATTGAAAAACATCCAGAAATGTTTGAAGCTACTGACTGAATGAAAGGAGCTGGCATCTCACTCTCTTTGAATCTTCTTTATCATGCTAGGATTAACAGGAAAAAGCAAAAAATTTCAGAATTGCACCGTGCAATGTGGAGATATTACTGTTTGTGCATTTACAATATTCATTGATTTTTGCCATTGAAAAACATGTTTTTCATATACCAGAAATGTTTGAAGCTACTGACTGAATGAAAGGAGCTGGCATCTCACTCTCTTTGAATCTTCTTTATCATGCTAGGATTAGCAGGAAAAAGCAAAAAATTTCAGAATTGCACCGTGCAATGTGGAGATATTACTGTTTGTGCATTTACAATATTCATTGATTTTTGCCATTGAAAAACATGTTTTTCATATACCAGAAATGTTTGAAGCTACTGACTGAATGAAAGGAGCTGGCATCTCACTCTCTTTGAATCTTCTTTATCATGCTAGGATTAACAGGAAAAAGCTAAAAATTTCAGAATTGCACCGTGCAATGTGGAGATATTACTGTTTGTGCATTTACAATATTCATTGATTTTTGCCATTGAAAAACATGTTTTTCATATACCAGAAATGTTTGAAGCTACTGACTGAATGAAAGGAGCTGGCATCTCACTCTCTTTGAATCTTCTTTATCATGCTAGGATTAACAGGAAAAAGCTAAAAATTTCAGAATTGCACCGTGCAATGTGGAGATATTACTGTTTGTGCATTTACAATATTCATTGATTTTTGCCATTGAAAAACATGTTTTTCATATACCAGAAATGTTTGAAGCTACTGACTGAATGAAAGGAGCTGGCATCTCACTCTCTTTGAATCTTCTTTATCATGCTAGGATTAACAGGAAAAAGCTAAAAATTTCAGAATTGCACCTTGCAATGTGGAGATATTACTGTTTGTGCATTTACAATATTCATTGATTTTTGCCATTGAAAAACATGTTTTTCATATACCAGAAATGTTTGAAGCTACTGACTGAATGAAAGGAGCTGGCATCTCACTCTCTTTGAATCTTCTTTATCATGCTAGGATTAACAGGAAAAAGCAAAAAATTTCAGAATTGCACCTTGCAATGTGGAGATATTACTGTTTGTGCATTTACAATATTCATTGATTTTTGCCATTGAAAAACATGTTTTTCATATACCAGAAATGTTTGAAGCTACTGACTGAATGAAAGGAGCTGGCATCTCACTCTCTTTGAATCTTCTTTATCATGCTAGGATTAACAGGAAAAAGCTAAAAATTTCAGAATTGCACCTTGCAATGTGGAGATATTACTGTTTGTGCATTTACAATATTCATTGATTTTTGCCATTGAAAAACATGTTTTTCATATACCAGAAATGTTTGAAGCTACTGACTGAATGAAAGGAGCTGGCATCTCACTCTCTTTGAATCTTCTTTATCATGCTAGGATTAACAGGAAAAAGCAAAAAATTTCAGAATTGCACCTTGCAATGTGGAGATATTACTGTTTGTGCATTTACAATATTCATTGATTTTTGCCATTGAAAAACATGTTTTTCATATACCAGAAATGTTTGAAGCTACTGACTGAATGAAAGGAGCTGGCATCTCACTCTCTTTGAATCTTCTTTATCATGCTAGGATTAACAGGAAAAAGCTAAAAATTTCAGAATTGCACCGTGCAATGTGGAGATATTACTGTTTGTGCATTTACAATATTCATTGATTTTTGCCATTGAAAAACGTCCAGAAATGTTTGAAGCTACTGACTGAATGAAAGGAGCTGGCATCTCACTCTCTTTGAATCTTCTTTATCATGCTAGGATTAACAGGAAAAAGCTAAAAATTTCAGAATTGCACCTTGCAATGTGGAGATATTACTGTTTGTGCATTTACAATATTCATTGATTTTTGCCATTGAAAAACGTCCAGAAATGTTTGAAGCTACTGACTGAATGAAAGGAGCTGGCATCTCACTCTCTTTGAATCTTCTTTATCATGCTAGGATTAGCAGGAAAAAGCAAAAAATTTCAGAATTGCACCGTGCAATGTGGAGATATTACTGTTTGTGCATTTACAATATTCATTGATTTTTGCCATTGAAAAACATGTTTTTCATATACCAGAAATGTTTGAAGCTACTGACTGAATGAAAGGAGCTGGCATCTCACTCTCTTTGAATCTTCTTTATCATGCTAGGATTAGCAGGAAAAAGCTAAAAATTTCAGAATTGCACCGTGCAATGTGGAGATATTACTGTTTGTGCATTTACAATATTCATTGATTTTTGCCATTGAAAAACATGTTTTTCATATACCAGAAATGTTTGAAGCTACTGACTGAATGAAAGGAGCTGGCATCTCACTCTCTTTGAATCTTCTTTATCATGCTAGGATTAACAGGAAAAAGCTAAAAATTTCAGAATTGCACCTTGCAATGTGGAGATATTACTGTTTGTGCATTTACAATATTCATTGATTTTTGCCATTGAAAAACATGTTTTTCATATACCAGAAATGTTTGAAGCTACTGACTGAATGAAAGGAGCTGGCATCTCACTCTCTTTGAATCTTCTTTATCATGCTAGGATTAGCAGGAAAAAGCAAAAAATTTCAGAATTGCACCTTGCAATGTGGAGATATTACTGTTTGTGCATTTACAATATTCATTGATTTTTGCCATTGAAAAACATGTTTTTCATATACCAGAAATGTTTGAAGCTACTGACTGAATGAAAGGAGCTGGCATCTCACTCTCTTTGAATCTTCTTTATCATGCTAGGATTAGCAGGAAAAAGCAAAAAATTTCAGAATTGCACCGTGCAATGTGGAGATATTACTGTTTGTGCATTTACAATATTCATTGATTTTTGCCATTGAAAAACATGTTTTTCATATACCAGAAATGTTTGAAGCTACTGACTGAATGAAAGGAGCTGGCATCTCACTCTCTTTGAATCTTCTTTATCATGCTAGGATTAACAGGAAAAAGCAAAAAATTTCAGAATTGCACCTTGCAATGTGGAGATATTACTGTTTGTGCATTTACAATATTCATTGATTTTTGCCATTGAAAAACATGTTTTTCATATACCAGAAATGTTTGAAGCTACTGACTGAATGAAAGGAGCTGGCATCTCACTCTCTTTGAATCTTCTTTATCATGCTAGGATTAACAGGAAAAAGCTAAAAATTTCAGAATTGCACCGTGCAATGTGGAGATATTACTGTTTGTGCATTTACAATATTCATTGATTTTTGCCATTGAAAAACATGTTTTTCATATACCAGAAATGTTTGAAGCTACTGACTGAATGAAAGGAGCTGGCATCTCACTCTCTTTGAATCTTCTTTATCATGCTAGGATTAACAGGAAAAAGCTAAAAATTTCAGAATTGCACCGTGCAATGTGGAGATATTACTGTTTGTGCATTTACAATATTCATTGATTTTTGCCATTGAAAAACATGTTTTTCATATACCAGAAATGTTTGAAGCTACTGACTGAATGAAAGGAGCTGGCATCTCACTCTCTTTGAATCTTCTTTATCATGCTAGGATTAACAGGAAAAAGCTAAAAATTTCAGAATTGCACCTTGCAATGTGGAGATATTACTGTTTGTGCATTTACAATATTCATTGATTTTTGCCATTGAAAAACATGTTTTTCATATACCAGAAATGTTTGAAGCTACTGACTGAATGAAAGGAGCTGGCATCTCACTCTCTTTGAATCTTCTTTATCATGCTAGGATTAACAGGAAAAAGCAAAAAATTTCAGAATTGCACCTTGCAATGTGGAGATATTACTGTTTGTGCATTTACAATATTCATTGATTTTTGCCATTGAAAAACATGTTTTTCATATACCAGAAATGTTTGAAGCTACTGACTGAATGAAAGGAGCTGGCATCTCACTCTCTTTGAATCTTCTTTATCATGCTAGGATTAGCAGGAAAAAGCAAAAAATTTCAGAATTGCACCTTGCAATGTGGAGATATTACTGTTTGTGCATTTACAATATTCATTGATTTTTGCCATTGAAAAACGTCCAGAAATGTTTGAAGCTACTGACTGAATGAAAGGAGCTGGCATCTCTCTCTTTGAATCTTCTTTATCATGCTAGGATTAACAGGAAAAAGCTAAAAATTTCAGAATTGCACCGTGCAATGTGGAGATATTACTGTTTGTGCATTTACAATATTCATTGATTTTTGCCATTGAAAAACATGTTTTTCATATACCAGAAATGTTTGAAGCTACTGACTGAATGAAAGGAGCTGGCATCTCACTCTCTTTGAATCTTCTTTATCATGCTAGGATTAGCAGGAAAAAGCAAAAAATTTCAGAATTGCACCGTGCAATGTGGAGATATTACTGTTTGTGCATTTACAATATTCATTGATTTTTGCCATTGAAAAACATGTTTTTCATATACCAGAAATGTTTGAAGCTACTGACTGAATGAAAGGAGCTGGCATCTCACTCTCTTTGAATCTTCTTTATCATGCTAGGATTAACAGGAAAAAGCTAAAAATTTCAGAATTGCACCTTGCAATGTGGAGATATTACTGTTTGTGCATTTACAATATTCATTGATTTTTGCCATTGAAAAACATGTTTTTCATATACCAGAAATGTTTGAAGCTACTGACTGAATGAAAGGAGCTGGCATCTCACTCTCTTTGAATCTTCTTTATCATGCTAGGATTAGCAGGAAAAAGCAAAAAATTTCAGAATTGCACCGTGCAATGTGGAGATATTACTGTTTGTGCATTTACAATATTCATTGATTTTTGCCATTGACAAACATGTTTTTCATATACCAGAAATGTTTGAAGCTACTGACTGAATGAAAGGAGCTGGCATCTCACTCTCTTTGAATCTTCTTTATCATGCTAGGATTAACAGGAAAAAGCTAAAAATTTCAGAATTGCACCTTGCAATGTGGAGATATTACTGTTTGTGCATTTACAATATTCATTGATTTTTGCCATTGAAAAACATGTTTTTCATATACCAGAAATGTTTGAAGCTACTGACTGAATGAAAGGACCTGGCATCTCACTCTCTTTGAATCTTCTTTATCATGCTAGGATTAACAGGAAAAAGCTAAAAATTTCAGAATTGCACCGTGCAATGTGGAGATATTACTGTTTGTGCATTTACAATATTCATTGATTTTTGCCATTGAAAAACGTCCAGAAATGTTTGAAGCTACTGACTGAATGAAAGGAGCTGGCATCTCACTCTCTTTGAATCTTCTTTATCATGCTAGGATTAACAGGAAAAAGCTAAAAATTTCAGAATTGCACCTTGCAATGTGGAGATATTACTGTTTGTGCATTTACAATATTCATTGATTTTTGCCATTGAAAAACGTCGAGAAATGTTTGAAGCTACTGACTGAATGAAAGGAGCTGGCATCTCACTCTCTTTGAATCTTCTTTATCATGCTAGGATTAGCAGGAAAAAGCAAAAAATTTCAGAATTGCACCTTGCAATGTGGAGATATTACTGTTTGTGCATTTACAATATTCATTGATTTTTGCCATTGAAAAACATGTTTTTCATATACCAGAAATGTTTGAAGCTACTGACTGAATGAAAGGAGCTGGCATCTCACTCTCTTTGAATCTTCTTTATCATGCTAGGATTAGCAGGAAAAAGCAAAAAATTTCAGAATTGCACCGTGCAATGTGGAGATATTACTGTTTGTGCATTTACAATATTCATTGATTTTTGCCATTGAAAAACATGTTTTTCATATACCAGAAATGTTTGAAGCTACTGACTGAATGAAAGGAGCTGGCATCTCACTCTCTTTGAATCTTCTTTATCATGCTAGGATTAACAGGAAAAAGCAAAAAATTTCAGAATTGCACCTTGCAATGTGGAGATATTACTGTTTGTGCATTTACAATATTCATTGATTTTTGCCATTGAAAAACATGTTTTTCATATACCAGAAATGTTTGAAGCTACTGACTGAATGAAAGGAGCTGGCATCTCACTCTCTTTGAATCTTCTTTATCATGCTAGGATTAACAGGAAAAAGCTAAAAATTTCAGAATTGCACCGTGCAATGTGGAGATATTACTGTTTGTGCATTTACAATATTCATTGATTTTTGCCATTGAAAAACATGTTTTTCATATACCAGAAATGTTTGAAGCTACTGACTGAATGAAAGGAGCTGGCATCTCACTCTCTTTGAATCTTCTTTATCATGCTAGGATTAACAGGAAAAAGCTAAAAATTTCAGAATTGCACCGTGCAATGTGGAGATATTACTGTTTGTGCATTTACAATATTCATTGATTTTTGCCATTGAAAAACATGTTTTTCATATACCAGAAATGTTTGAAGCTACTGACTGAATGAAAGGAGCTGGCATCTCACTCTCTTTGAATCTTCTTTATCATGCTAGGATTAACAGGAAAAAGCTAAAAATTTCAGAATTGCACCTTGCAATGTGGAGATATTACTGTTTGTGCATTTACAATATTCATTGATTTTTGCCATTGAAAAACATGTTTTTCATATACCAGAAATGTTTGAAGCTACTGACTGAATGAAAGGAGCTGGCATCTCACTCTCTTTGAATCTTCTTTATCATGCTAGGATTAACAGGAAAAAGCAAAAAATTTCAGAATTGCACCTTGCAATGTGGAGATATTACTGTTTGTGCATTTACAATATTCATTGATTTTTGCCATTGAAAAACATGTTTTTCATATACCAGAAATGTTTGAAGCTACTGACTGAATGAAAGGAGCTGGCATCTCACTCTCTTTGAATCTTCTTTATCATGCTAGGATTAGCAGGAAAAAGCAAAAAATTTCAGAATTGCACCTTGCAATGTGGAGATATTACTGTTTGTGCATTTACAATATTCATTGATTTTTGCCATTGAAAAACGTCCAGAAATGTTTGAAGCTACTGACTGAATGAAAGGAGCTGGCATCTCTCTCTTTGAATCTTCTTTATCATGCTAGGATTAACAGGAAAAAGCTAAAAATTTCAGAATTGCACCGTGCAATGTGGAGATATTACTGTTTGTGCATTTACAATATTCATTGATTTTTGCCATTGAAAAACATGTTTTTCATATACCAGAAATGTTTGAAGCTACTGACTGAATGAAAGGAGCTGGCATCTCACTCTCTTTGAATCTTCTTTATCATGCTAGGATTAGCAGGAAAAAGCAAAAAATTTCAGAATTGCACCGTGCAATGTGGAGATATTACTGTTTGTGCATTTACAATATTCATTGATTTTTGCCATTGAAAAACATGTTTTTCATATACCAGAAATGTTTGAAGCTACTGACTGAATGAAAGGAGCTGGCATCTCACTCTCTTTGAATCTTCTTTATCATGCTAGGATTAACAGGAAAAAGCTAAAAATTTCAGAATTGCACCTTGCAATGTGGAGATATTACTGTTTGTGCATTTACAATATTCATTGATTTTTGCCATTGAAAAACATGTTTTTCATATACCAGAAATGTTTGAAGCTACTGACTGAATGAAAGGAGCTGGCATCTCACTCTCTTTGAATCTTCTTTATCATGCTAGGATTAGCAGGAAAAAGCAAAAAATTTCAGAATTGCACCGTGCAATGTGGAGATATTACTGTTTGTGCATTTACAATATTCATTGATTTTTGCCATTGAAAAACATGTTTTTCATATACCAGAAATGTTTGAAGCTACTGACTGAATGAAAGGAGCTGGCATCTCACTCTCTTTGAATCTTCTTTATCATGCTAGGATTAACAGGAAAAAGCTAAAAATTTCAGAATTGCACCTTGCAATGTGGAGATATTACTGTTTGTGCATTTACAATATTCATTGATTTTTGCCATTGAAAAACATGTTTTTCATATACCAGAAATGTTTGAAGCTACTGACTGAATGAAAGGAGCTGGCATCTCACTCTCTTTGAATCTTCTTTATCATGCTAGGATTAACAGGAAAAAGCTAAAAATTTCAGAATTGCACCGTGCAATGTGGAGATATTACTGTTTGTGCATTTACAATATTCATTGATTTTTGCCATTGAAAAACGTCCAGAAATGTTTGAAGCTACTGACTGAATGAAAGGAGCTGGCATCTCACTCTCTTTGAATCTTCTTTATCATGCTAGGATTAACAGGAAAAAGCTAAAAATTTCAGAATTGCACCTTGCAATGTGGAGATATTACTGTTTGTGCATTTACAATATTCATTGATTTTTGCCATTGAAAAACGTCGAGAAATGTTTGAAGCTACTGACTGAATGAAAGGAGCTGGCATCTCACTCTCTTTGAATCTTCTTTATCATGCTAGGATTAGCAGGAAAAAGCTAAAAATTTCAGAATTGCACCGTGCAATGTGGAGATATTACTGTTTGTGCATTTACAATATTCATTGATTTTTGCCATTGAAAAACATGTTTTTCATATTCCAGAAATGTTTGAAGCTACTGACTGAATGAAAGGAGCTGGCATCTCACTCTCTTTGAATCTTCTTTATCATGCTAGGATTAGCAGGAAAAAGCAAAAAATTTCAGAATTGCACCTTGCAATGTGGAGATATTACTGTTTGTGCATTTACAATATTCATTGATTTTTGCCATTGAAAAACATGTTTTTCATATACCAGAAATGTTTGAAGCTACTGACTGAATGAAAGGAGCTGGCATCTCACTCTCTTTGAATCTTCTTTATCATGCTAGGATTAGCAGGAAAAAGCAAAAAATTTCAGAATTGCACCTTGCAATGTGGAGATATTACTGTTTGTGCATTTACAATATTCATTGATTTTTGCCATTGAAAAACATGTTTTTCATATACCAGAAATGTTTGAAGCTACTGACTGAATGAAAGGAGCTGGCATCTCACTCTCTTTGAATCTTCTTTATCATGCTAGGATTAACAGGAAAAAGCAAAAAATTTCAGAATTGCACCGTGCAATGTGGAGATATTACTGTTTGTGCATTTACAATATTCATTGATTTTTGCCATTGAAAAACATGTTTTTCATATACCAGAAATGTTTGAAGCTACTGACTGAATGAAAGGAGCTGGCATCTCACTCTCTTTGAATCTTCTTTATCATGCTAGGATTAACAGGAAAAAGCTAAAAATTTCAGAATTGCACCGTGCAATGTGGAGATATTACTGTTTGTGCATTTACAATATTCATTGATTTTTGCCATTGAAAAACGTCCAGAAATGTTTGAAGCTACTGACTGAATGAAAGGAGCTGGCATCTCACTCTCTTTGAATCTTCTTTATCATGCTAGGATTAGCAGGAAAAAGCTAAAAATTTCAGAATTGCACCGTGCAATGTGGAGATATTACTGTTTGTGCATTTACAATATTCATTGATTTTTGCCATTGAAAAACATGTTTTTCATATACCAGAAATGTTTGAAGCTACTGACTGAATGAAAGGAGCTGGCATCTCACTCTCTTTGAATCTTCTTTATCATGCTAGGATTAGCAGGAAAAAGCAAAAAATTTCAGAATTGCACCGTGCAATGTGGAGATATTACTGTTTGTGCATTTACAATATTCATTGATTTTTGCCATTGAAAAACGTCCAGAAATGTTTGAAGCTACTGACTGAATGAAAGGAGCTGGCATCTCACTCTCTTTGAATCTTCTTTATCATGCTAGGATTAGCAGGAAAAAGCAAAAAATTTCAGAATTGCACCTTGCAATGTGGAGATATTACTGTTTGTGCATTTACAATATTCATTGATTTTTGCCATTGAAAAACATGTTTTTCATATACCAGAAATGTTTGAAGCTACTGACTGAATGAAAGGAGCTGGCATCTCACTCTCTTTGAATCTTCTTTATCATGCTAGGATTAGCAGGAAAAAGCTAAAAATTTCAGAATTGCACCTTGCAATGTGGAGATATTACTGTTTGTGCATTTACAATATTCAGTGATTTTTGCCATTGAAAAACGTCCAGAAATGTTTGAAGCTACTGACTGAATGAAAGGAGCTGGCATCTCACTCTCTTTGAATCTTCTTTATCATGCTAGGATTAGCAGGAAAAAGCAAAAAATTTCAGAATTGCACCGTGCAATGTGGAGATATTACTGTTTGTGCATTTACAATATTCATTGATTTTTGCCATTGAAAAACATGTTTTTCATATACCAGAAATGTTTGAAGCTACTGACTGAATGAAAGGAGCTGGCATCTCACTCTCTTTGAATCTTCTTTATCATGCTAGGATTAGCAGGAAAAAGCAAAAAATTTCAGAATTGCACCTTGCAATGTGGAGATATTACTGTTTGTGCATTTACAATATTCATTGATTTTTGCCATTGAAAAACATGTTTTTCATATACCAGAAATGTTTGAAGCTACTGACTGAATGAAAGGAGCTGGCATCTCACTCTCTTTGAATCTTCTTTATCATGCTAGGATTAGCAGGAAAAAGCAAAAAATTTCAGAATTGCACCGTGCAATGTGGAGATATTACTGTTTGTGCATTTACAATATTCATTGATTTTTGCCATTGAAAAACGTCCAGAAATGTTTGAAGCTACTGACTGAATGAAAGGAGCTGGCATCTCACTCTCTTTGAATCTTCTTTATCATGCTAGGATTAACAGGAAAAAGCTAAAAATTTCAGAATTGCACCATGCAATGTGGAGATATTACTGTTTGTGCATTTACAATATTCATTGATTTTTGCCATTGAAAAACATGTTTTTCATATACCAGAAATGTTTGAAGCTACTGACTGAATGAAAGGAGCTGGCATCTCACTCTCTTTGAATCTTCTTTATCATGCTAGGATTAGCAGGAAAAAGCTAAAAATTTCAGAATTGCACCGTGCAATGTGGAGATATTACTGTTTGTGCATTTACAATATTCATTGATTTTTGCCATTGAAAAACATGTTTTTCATATACCAGAAATGTTTGAAGCTACTGACTGAATGAAAGGAGCTGGCATCTCACTCTCTTTGAATCTTCTTTATCATGCTAGGATTAGCAGGAAAAAGCAAAAAATTTCAGAATTGCACCGTGCAATGTGGAGATATTACTGTTTGTGCATTTACAATATTCATTGATTTTTGCCATTGAAAAACATGTTTTTCATATACCAGAAATGTTTGAAGCTACTGACTGAATGAAAGGAGCTGGCATCTCACTCTCTTTGAATCTTCTTTATCATGCTAGGATTAGCAGGAAAAAGCAAAAAATTTCAGAATTGCACCGTGCAATGTGGAGATATTACTGTTTGTGCATTTACAATATTCATTGATTTTTGCCATTGAAAAACATGTTTTTCATATACCAGAAATGTTTGAAGCTACTGACTGAATGAAAGGAGCTGGCATCTCACTCTCTTTGAATCTTCTTTATCATGCTAGGATTAACAGGAAAAAGCTAAAAATTTCAGAATTGCACCGTGCAATGTGGAGATATTACTGTTTGTGCATTTACAATATTCATTGATTTTTGCCATTGAAAAACGTCCAGAAATGTTTGAAGCTACTGACTGAATGAAAGGAGCTGGCATCTCACTCTCTTTGAATCTTCTTTATCATGCTAGGATTAGCAGGAAAAAGCAAAAAATTTCAGAATTGCACCGTGCAATGTGGAGATATTACTGTTTGTGCATTTACAATATTCATTGATTTTTGCCATTGAAAAACATGTTTTTCATATACCAGAAATGTTTGAAGCTACTGACTGAATGAAAGGAGCTGGCATCTCACTCTCTTTGAATCTTCTTTATCATGCTAGGATTAGCAGGAAAAAGCAAAAAATTTCAGAATTGCACCTTGCAATGTGGAGATATTACTGTTTGTGCATTTACAATATTCATTGATTTTTGCCATTGAAAAACATGTTTTTCATATACCAGAAATGTTTGAAGCTACTGACTGAATGAAAGGAGCTGGCATCTCACTCTCTTTGAATCTTCTTTATCATGCTAGGATTAGCAGGAAAAAGCAAAAAATTTCAGAATTGCACCGTGCAATGTGGAGATATTACTGTTTGTGCATTTACAATATTCATTGATTTTTGCCATTGAAAAACGTCCAGAAATGTTTGAAGCTACTGACTGAATGAAAGGAGCTGGCATCTCACTCTCTTTGAATCTTCTATATCATGCTAGGATTAACAGGAAAAAGCTAAAAATTTCAGAATTGCACCGTGCAATGTGGAGATATTACTGTTTGTGCATTTACAATATTCATTGATTTTTGCCATTGAAAAACATGTTTTTCATATACCAGAAATGTTTGAAGCTACTGACTGAATGAAAGGAGCTGGCATCTCACTCTCTTTGAATCTTCTTTATCATGCTAGGATTAGCAGGAAAAAGCTAAAAATTTCAGAATTGCACCGTGCAATGTGGAGATATTACTGTTTGTGCATTTACAATATTCATTGATTTTTGCCATTGAAAAACATGTTTTTCATATACCAGAAATGTTTGAAGCTACTGACTGAATGAAAGGAGCTGGCATCTCACTCTCTTTGAATCTTCTTTATCATGCTAGGATTAGCAGGAAAAAGCAAAAAATTTCAGAATTGCACCGTGCAATGTGGAGATATTACTGTTTGTGCATTTACAATATTCATTGATTTTTGCCATTGAAAAACATGTTTTTCATATACCAGAAATGTTTGAAGCTACTGACTGAATGAAAGGAGCTGGCATCTCACTCTCTTTGAATCTTCTTTATCATGCTAGGATTAGCAGGAAAAAGCAAAAAATTTCAGAATTGCACCGTGCAATGTGGAGATATTACTGTTTGTGCATTTACAATATTCATTGATTTTTGCCATTGAAAAACATGTTTTTCATATACCAGAAATGTTTGAAGCTACTGACTGAATGAAAGGAGCTGGCATCTCACTCTCTTTGAATCTTCTTTATCATGCTAGGATTAGCAGGAAAAAGCAAAAAATTTCAGAATTGCACCTTGCAATGTGGAGATATTACTGTTTGTGCATTTACAATATTCATTGATTTTTGCCATTGAAAAACATGTTTTTCATATACCAGAAATGTTTGAAGCTACTGACTGAATGAAAGGAGCTGGCATCTCACTCTCTTTGAATCTTCTTTATCATGCTAGGATTAGCAGGAAAAAGCAAAAAATTTCAGAATTGCACCTTGCAATGTGGAGATATTACTGTTTGTGCATTTACAATATTCATTGATTTTTGCCATTGAAAAACATGTTTTTCATATACCAGAAATGTTTGAAGCTACTGACTGAATGAAAGGAGCTGGCATCTCACTCTCTTTGAATCTTCTTTATCATGCTAGGATTAGCAGGAAAAAGCAAAAAATTTCAGAATTGCACCGTGCAATGTGGAGATATTACTGTTTGTGCATTTACAATATTCATTGATTTTTGCCATTGAAAAACGTCCAGAAATGTTTGAAGCTACTGACTGAATGAAAGGAGCTGGCATCTCACTCTCTTTGAATCTTCTATATCATGCTAGGATTAACAGGAAAAAGCTAAAAATTTCAGAATTGCACCGTGCAATGTGGAGATATTACTGTTTGTGCATTTACAATATTCATTGATTTTTGCCATTGAAAAACATGTTTTTCATATACCAGAAATGTTTGAAGCTACTGACTGAATGAAAGGAGCTGGCATCTCACTCTCTTTGAATCTTCTTTATCATGCTAGGATTAGCAGGAAAAAGCTAAAAATTTCAGAATTGCACCGTGCAATGTGGAGATATTACTGTTTGTGCATTTACAATATTCATTGATTTTTGCCATTGAAAAACATGTTTTTCATATACCAGAAATGTTTGAAGCTACTGACTGAATGAAAGGAGCTGGCATCTCACTCTCTTTGAATCTTCTTTATCATGCTAGGATTAGCAGGAAAAAGCAAAAAATTTCAGAATTGCACCGTGCAATGTGGAGATATTACTGTTTGTGCATTTACAATATTCATTGATTTTTGCCATTGAAAAACATGTTTTTCATATACCAGAAATGTTTGAAGCTACTGACTGAATGAAAGGAGCTGGCATCTCACTCTCTTTGAATCTTCTTTATCATGCTAGGATTAGCAGGAAAAAGCAAAAAATTTCAGAATTGCACCGTGCAATGTGGAGATATTACTGTTTGTGCATTTACAATATTCATTGATTTTTGCCATTGAAAAACATGTTTTTCATATACCAGAAATGTTTTAAGCTACTGACTGAATGAAAGGAGCTGGCATCTCACTCTCTTTGAATCTTCTTTATCATGCTAGGATTAGCAGGAAAAAGCAAAAAATTTCAGAATTGCACCTTGCAATGTGGAGATATTACTGTTTGTGCATTTACAATATTCATTGATTTTTGCCATTGAAAAACATGTTTTTCATATACCAGAAATGTTTGAAGCTACTGACTGAATGAAAGGAGCTGGCATCTCACTCTCTTTGAATCTTCTTTATCATGCTAGGATTAGCAGGAAAAAGCAAAAAATTTCAGAATTGCACCTTGCAATGTGGAGATATTACTGTTTGTGCATTTACAATATTCATTGATTTTTGCCATTGAAAAACATGTTTTTCATATACCAGAAATGTTTGAAGCTACTGACTGAATGAAAGGAGCTGGCATCTCACTCTCTTTGAATCTTCTTTATCATGCTAGGATTAACAGGAAAAAGCAAAAAATTTCAGAATTGCACCGTGCAATGTGGAGATATTACTGTTTGTGCATTTACAATATTCATTGATTTTTGCCATTGAAAAACATGTTTTTCATATACCAGAAATGTTTGAAGCTACTGACTGAATGAAAGGAGCTGGCATCTCACTCTCTTTGAATCTTCTTTATCATGCTAGGATTAACAGGAAAAAGCTAAAAATTTCAGAATTGCACCGTGCAATGTGGAGATATTACTGTTTGTGCATTTACAATATTCATTGATTTTTGCCATTGAAAAACGTCCAGAAATGTTTGAAGCTACTGACTGAATGAAAGGAGCTGGCATCTCACTCTCTTTGAATCTTCTTTATCATGCTAGGATTAGCAGGAAAAAGCAAAAAATTTCAGAATTGCACCTTGCAATGTGGAGATATTACTGTTTGTGCATTTACAATATTCATTGATTTTTGCCATTGAAAAACATGTTTTTCATATACCAGAAATGTTTGAAGCTACTGACTGAATGAAAGGAGCTGGCATCTCACTCTCTTTGAATCTTCTTTATCATGCTAGGATTAACAGGAAAAAGCAAAAAATTTCAGAATTGCACCGTGCAATGTGGAGATATTACTGTTTGTGCATTTACAATATTCATTGATTTTTGCCATTGAAAAACATGTTTTTCATATACCAGAAATGTTTGAAGCTACTGACTGAATGAAAGGAGCTGGCATCTCACTCTCTTTGAATCTTCTTTATCATGCTAGGATTAGCAGGAAAAAAAGCAAAAAATTTCAGAATTGCACCGTGCAATGTGGAGATATTACTGTTTGTGCATTTACAATATTCATTGATTTTTGCCATTGAAAAACATGTTTTTCATATACCAGAAATGTTTGAAGCTACTGACTGAATGAAAGGAGCTGGCATCTCACTCTCTTTGAATCTTCTTTATCATGCTAGGATTAACAGGAAAAAGCTAAAAATTTCAGAATTGCACCGTGCAATGTGGAGATATTACTGTTTGTGCATTTGCAATATTCATTGATTTTTGCCATTGAAAAACATGTTTTTCATATACCAGAAATGTTTGAAGCTACTGACTGAATGAAAGGAGCTGGCATCTCACTCTCTTTGAATCTTCTTTATCATGCTAGGATTAACAGGAAAAAGCTAAAAATTTCAGAATTGCACCTTGCAATGTGGAGATATTACTGTTTGTGCATTTACAATATTCATTGATTTTTGCCATTGAAAAACATGTTTTTCATATACCAGAAATGTTTGAAGCTAATGACTGAATGAAAGGAGCTGGCATCTCACTCTCTTTGAATCTTCTTTATCATGCTAGGATTAGCAGGAAAAAGCAAAAAATTTCAGAATTGCACCGTGCAATGTGGAGATATTACTGTTTGTGCATTTACAATATTCATTGATTTTTGCCACTGAAAAACGTCCAGAAATGTTTGAAGCTACTGACTGAATGAAAGGAGCTGGCATCTCACTCTCTTTGAATCTTCTTTATCATGCTAGGATTAGCAGGAAAAAGCAAAAAATTTCAGAATTGCACCGTGCAATGTGGAGATATTACTGTTTGTGCATTTACAATATTCATTGATTTTTGCCATTGAAAAACATGTTTTTCATATACCAGAAATGTTTGAAGCTACTGACTGAATGAAAGGAGCTGGCATCTCACTCTCTTTGAATCTTCTTTATCATGCTAGGATTAGCAGGAAAAAGCAAAAAATTTCAGAATTGCACCTTGCAATGTGGAGATATTACTGTTTGTGCATTTACAATATTCATTGATTTTTGCCATTGAAAAACATGTTTTTCATATACCAGAAATGTTTGAAGCTACTGACTGAATGAAAGGAGCTGGCATCTCACTCTCTTTGAATCTTCTTTATCATGCTAGGATTAGCAGGAAAAAGCTAAAAATTTCAGAATTGCACCGTGCAATGTGGAGATATTACTGTTTGTGCATTTACAATATTCATTGATTTTTGCCATTGAAAAACATGTTTTTCATATACCAGAAATGTTTGAAGCTACTGACTGAATGAAAGGAGCTGGCATCTCACTCTCTTTGAATCTTCTTTATCATGCTAGGATTAGCAGGAAAAAGCTAAAAATTTCAGAATTGCACCTTGCAATGTGGAGATATTACTGTTTGTGCATTTACAATATTCATTGATTTTTGCCATTGAAAAACATGTTTTTCATATACCAGAAATGTTTGAAGCTACTGACTGAATGAAAGGAGCTGGCATCTCACTCTCTTTGAATCTTCTTTATCATGCTAGGATTAACAGGAAAAAGCTAAAAATTTCAGAATTGCACCGTGCAATGTGGAGATATTACTGTTTGTGCATTTACAATATTCATTGATTTTTGCCATTGAAAAACATGTTTTTCATATACCAGAAATGTTTGAAGCTACTGACTGAATGAAAGGAGCTGGCATCTCACTCTCTTTGAATCTTCTTTATCATGCTAGGATTAGCAGGAAAAAGCTAAAAATTTCAGAATTGCACCTTGCAATGTGGAGATATTACTGTTTGTGCATTTACAATATTCATTGATTTTTGCCATTGAAAAACATGTTTTTCATATACCAGAAATGTTTGAAGCTACTGACTGAATGAAAGGAGCTGGCATCTCACTCTCTTTGAATCTTCTTTATCATGCTAGGATTAGCAGGAAAAAGCAAAAAATTTCAGAATTGCACCTTGCAATGTGGAGATATTACTGTTTGTGCATTTACAATATTCATTGATTTTTGCCATTGAAAAACGTCCAGAAATGTTTGAAGCTACTGACTGAATGAAAGGAGCTGGCATCTCACTCTCTTTGAATCTTCTTTATCATGCTAGGATTAACAGGAAAAAGCTAAAAATTTCAGAATTGCACCGTGCAATGTGGAGATATTACTGTTTGTGCATTTACAATATTCATTGATTTTTGCCATTGAAAAACATGTTTTTCATATACCAGAAATGTTTGAAGCTACTGACTGAATGAAAGGAGCTGGCATCTCACTCTCTTTGAATCTTCTTTATCATGCTAGGATTAACAGGAAAAAGCAAAAAATTTCAGAATTGCACCGTGCAATGTGGAGATATTACTGTTTGTGCATTTACAATATTCATTGATTTTTGCCATTGAAAAACATGTTTTTCATATACCAGAAATGTTTGAAGCTACTGACTGAATGAAAGGAGCTGGCATCTCACTCTCTTTGAATCTTCTTTATCATGCTAGGATTAGCAGGAAAAAGCTAAAAATTTCAGAATTGCACCGTGCAATGTGGAGATATTACTGTTTGTGCATTTTCAATATTCATTGATTTTTGCCATTGAAAAACATGTTTTTCATATACCAGAAATGTTTGAAGCTACTGACTGAATGAAAGGAGCTGGCATCTCACTCTCTTTGAATCTTCTTTATCATGCTAGGATTAACAGGAAAAAGCTAAAAATTTCAGAATTGCACCTTGCAATGTGGAGATATTACTGTTTGTGCATTTACAATATTCATTGATTTTTGCCATTGAAAAACGTCCAGAAATGTTTGAAGCTACTGACTGAATGAAAGGAGCTGGCATCTCACTCTCTTTGAATCTTCTTTATCATGCTAGGATTAACAGGAAAAAGCTAAAAATTTCAGAATTGCACCGTGCAATGTGGAGATATTACTGTTTGTGCATTTACAATATTCATTGATTTTTGCCATTGAAAAACATGTTTTTCATATACCAGAAATGTTTGAAGCTACTGACTGAATGAAAGGAGCTGGCATCTCACTCTCTTTGAATCTTCTTTATCATGCTAGGATTAACAGGAAAAAGCAAAAAATTTCAGAATTGCACCGTGCAATGTGGAGATATTACTGTTTGTGCATTTACAATATTCATTGATTTTTGCCATTGAAAAACATGTTTTTCATATACCAGAAATGTTTGAAGCTACTGACTGAATGAAAGGAGCTGGCATCTCACTCTCTTTGAATCTTCTTTATCATGCTAGGATTAGCAGGAAAAAGCTAAAAATTTCAGAATTGCACCGTGCAATGTGGAGATATTACTGTTTGTGCATTTTCAATATTCATTGATTTTTGCCATTGAAAAACATGTTTTTCATATACCAGAAATGTTTGAAGCTACTGACTGAATGAAAGGAGCTGGCATCTCACTCTCTTTGAATCTTCTTTATCATGCTAGGATTAACAGGAAAAAGCTAAAAATTTCAGAATTGCACCTTGCAATGTGGAGATATTACTGTTTGTGCATTTACAATATTCATTGATTTTTGCCATTGAAAAACGTCCAGAAATGTTTGAAGCTACTGACTGAATGAAAGGAGCTGGCATCTCACTCTCTTTGAATCTTCTTTATCATGCTAGGATTAGCAGGAAAAAGCAAAAAATTTCAGAATTGCACCGTGCAATGTGGAGATATTACTGTTTGTGCATTTACAATATTCATTGATTTTTGCCATTGAAAAACATGTTTTTCATATACCAGAAATGTTTGAAGCTACTGACTGAATGAAAGGAGCTGGCATCTCACTCTCTTTGAATCTTCTTTATCATGCTAGGATTAGCAGGAAAAAGCAAAAAATTTCAGAATTGCACCGTGCAATGTGGAGATATTACTGTTTGTGCATTTACAATATTCATTGATTTTTGCCATTGAAAAACATGTTTTTCATATACCAGAAATGTTTGAAGCTACTGACTGAATGAAAGGAGCTGGCATCTCACTCTCTTTGAATCTTCTTTATCATGCTAGGATTAACAGGAAAAAGCTAAAAATTTCAGAATTGGTCCTTGCAATGTGGAGATATTACTGTTTGTGCATTTACAATATTCATTGATTTTTGCCATTGAAAAACGTCCAGAAATGTTTGAAGCTACTGACTGAATGAAAGGAGCTGGCATCTCACTCTCTTTGAATCTTCTTTATCATGCTAGGATTAACAGGAAAAAGCAAAAAATTTCAGAATTGCACCGTGCAATGTGGAGATATTACTGTTTGTGCATTTACAATTTTCATTGATTTTTGCCATTGAAAAACATGTTTTTCATATACCAGAAATGTTTGAAGCTACTGACTGAATGAAAGGAGCTGGCATCTCACTCTCTTTGAATCTTCTTTATCATGCTAGGATTAGCAGGAAAAAGCAAAAAATTTCAGAATTGCACCGTGCAATGTGGAGATATTACTGTTTGTGCATTTACAATATTCATTGATTTTTGCCATTGAAAAACATGTTTTTCATATACCAGAAATGTTTGAAGCTACTGACTGAATGAAAGGAGCTGGCATCTCACTCTCTTTGAATCTTCTTTATCATGCTAGGATTAACAGGAAAAAGCTAAAAATTTCAGAATTGCACCGTGCAATGTGGAGATATTACTGTTTGTGCATTTACAATATTCATTGATTTTTGCCATTGAAAAACATGTTTTTCATATACCAGAAATGTTTGAAGCTACTGACTGAATGAAAGGAGCTGGCATCTCACTCTCTTTGAATCTTCTTTATCATGCTAGGATTAACAGGAAAAAGCTAAAAATTTCAGAATTGCACCGTGCAATGTGGAGATATTACTGTTTGTGCATTTACAATATTCATTGATTTTTGCCATTGAAAAACATGTTTTTCATATACCAGAAATGTTTGAAGCTACTGACTGAATGAAAGGAGCTGGCATCTCACTCTCTTTGAATCTTCTTTATCATGCTAGGATTAACAGGAAAAAGCTAAAAATTTCAGAATTGCACCTTGCAATGTGGAGATATTACTGTTTGTGCATTTACAATATTCATTGATTTTTGCCATTGAAAAACATGTTTTTCATATACCAGAAATGTTTGAAGCTACTGACTGAATGAAAGGAGCTGGCATCTCACTCTCTTTGAATCTTCTTTATCATGCTAGGATTAACAGGAAAAAGCAAAAAATTTCAGAATTGCACCTTGCAATGTGGAGATATTACTGTTTGTGCATTTACAATATTCATTGATTTTTGCCATTGAAAAACATGTTTTTCATATACCAGAAATGTTTGAAGCTACTGACTGAATGAAAGGAGCTGGCATCTCACTCTCTTTGAATCTTCTTTATCATGCTAGGATTAACAGGAAAAAGCTAAAAATTTCAGAATTGCACCTTGCAATGTGGAGATATTACTGTTTGTGCATTTACAATATTCATTGATTTTTGCCATTGAAAAACATGTTTTTCATATACCAGAAATGTTTGAAGCTACTGACTGAATGAAAGGAGCTGGCATCTCACTCTCTTTGAATCTTCTTTATCATGCTAGGATTAACAGGAAAAAGCCAAAAATTTCAGAATTGCACCTTGCAATGTGGAGATATTACTGTTTGTGCATTTACAATATTCATTGATTTTTGCCATTGAAAAACATGTTTTTCATATACCAGAAATGTTTGAAGCTACTGACTGAATGAAAGGAGCTGGCATCTCACTCTCTTTGAATCTTCTTTATCATGCTAGGATTAACAGGAAAAAGCTAAAAATTTCAGAATTGCACCGTGCAATGTGGAGATATTACTGTTTGTGCATTTACAATATTCATTGATTTTTGCCATTGAAAAACGTCCAGAAATGTTTGAAGCTACTGACTGAATGAAAGGAGCTGGCATCTCACTCTCTTTGAATCTTCTTTATCATGCTAGGATTAACAGGAAAAAGCTAAAAATTTCAGAATTGCACCTTGCAATGTGGAGATATTACTGTTTGTGCATTTACAATATTCATTGATTTTTGCCATTGAAAAACGTCCAGAAATGTTTGAAGCTACTGACTGAATGAAAGGAGCTGGCATCTCACTCTCTTTGAATCTTCTTTATCATGCTAGGATTAGCAGGAAAAAGCAAAAAATTTCAGAATTGCACCGTGCAATGTGGAGATATTACTGTTTGTGCATTTACAATATTCATTGATTTTTGCCATTGAAAAACATGTTTTTCATATACCAGAAATGTTTGAAGCTACTGACTGAATGAAAGGAGCTGGCATCTCACTCTCTTTGAATCTTCTTTATCATGCTAGGATTAGCAGGAAAAAGCTAAAAATTTCAGAATTGCACCGTGCAATGTGGAGATATTACTGTTTGTGCATTTACAATATTCATTGATTTTTGCCATTGAAAAACATGTTTTTCATATACCAGAAATGTTTGAAGCTACTGACTGAATGAAAGGAGCTGGCATCTCACTCTCTTTGAATCTTCTTTATCATGCTAGGATTAACAGGAAAAAGCTAAAAATTTCAGAATTGCACCTTGCAATGTGGAGATATTACTGTTTGTGCATTTACAATATTCATTGATTTTTGCCATTGAAAAACATGTTTTTCATATACCAGAAATGTTTGAAGCTACTGACTGAATGAAAGGAGCTGGCATCTCACTCTCTTTGAATCTTCTTTATCATGCTAGGATTAGCAGGAAAAAGCAAAAAATTTCAGAATTGCACCTTGCAATGTGGAGATATTACTGTTTGTGCATTTACAATATTCATTGATTTTTGCCATTGAAAAACATGTTTTTCATATACCAGAAATGTTTGAAGCTACTGACTGAATGAAAGGAGCTGGCATCTCACTCTCTTTGAATCTTCTTTATCATGCTAGGATTAGCAGGAAAAAGCAAAAAATTTCAGAATTGCACCGTGCAATGTGGAGATATTACTGTTTGTGCATTTACAATATTCATTGATTTTTGCCATTGAAAAACATGTTTTTCATATACCAGAAATGTTTGAAGCTACTGACTGAATGAAAGGAGCTGGCATCTCACTCTCTTTGAATCTTCTTTATCATGCTAGGATTAACAGGAAAAAGCAAAAAATTTCAGAATTGCACCTTGCAATGTGGAGATATTACTGTTTGTGCATTTACAATATTCATTGATTTTTGCCATTGAAAAACATGTTTTTCATATACCAGAAATGTTTGAAGCTACTGACTGAATGAAAGGAGCTGGCATCTCACTCTCTTTGAATCTTCTTTATCATGCTAGGATTAACAGGAAAAAGCTAAAAATTTCAGAATTGCACCGTGCAATGTGGAGATATTACTGTTTGTGCATTTACAATATTCATTGATTTTTGCCATTGAAAAACATGTTTTTCATATACCAGAAATGTTTGAAGCTACTGACTGAATGAAAGGAGCTGGCATCTCACTCTCTTTGAATCTTCTTTATCATGCTAGGATTAACAGGAAAAAGCTAAAAATTTCAGAATTGCACCGTGCAATGTGGAGATATTACTGTTTGTGCATTTACAATATTCATTGATTTTTGCCATTGAAAAACATGTTTTTCATATACCAGAAATGTTTGAAGCTACTGACTGAATGAAAGGAGCTGGCATCTCACTCTCTTTGAATCTTCTTTATCATGCTAGGATTAACAGGAAAAAGCTAAAAATTTCAGAATTGCACCTTGCAATGTGGAGATATTACTGTTTGTGCATTTACAATATTCATTGATTTTTGCCATTGAAAAACATGTTTTTCATATACCAGAAATGTTTGAAGCTACTGACTGAATGAAAGGAGCTGGCATCTCACTCTCTTTGAATCTTCTTTATCATGCTAGGATTAACAGGAAAAAGCAAAAAATTTCAGAATTGCACCTTGCAATGTGGAGATATTACTGTTTGTGCATTTACAATATTCATTGATTTTTGCCATTGAAAAACATGTTTTTCATATACCAGAAATGTTTGAAGCTACTGACTGAATGAAAGGAGCTGGCATCTCACTCTCTTTGAATCTTCTTTATCATGCTAGGATTAGCAGGAAAAAGCAAAAAATTTCAGAATTGCACCTTGCAATGTGGAGATATTACTGTTTGTGCATTTACAATATTCATTGATTTTTGCCATTGAAAAACGTCCAGAAATGTTTGAAGCTACTGACTGAATGAAAGGAGCTGGCATCTCTCTCTTTGAATCTTCTTTATCATGCTAGGATTAACAGGAAAAAGCTAAAAATTTCAGAATTGCACCGTGCAATGTGGAGATATTACTGTTTGTGCATTTACAATATTCATTGATTTTTGCCATTGAAAAACATGTTTTTCATATACCAGAAATGTTTGAAGCTACTGACTGAATGAAAGGAGCTGGCATCTCACTCTCTTTGAATCTTCTTTATCATGCTAGGATTAGCAGGAAAAAGCAAAAAATTTCAGAATTGCACCGTGCAATGTGGAGATATTACTGTTTGTGCATTTACAATATTCATTGATTTTTGCCATTGAAAAACATGTTTTTCATATACCAGAAATGTTGGAAGCTACTGACTGAATGAAAGGAGCTGGCATCTCACTCTCTTTGAATCTTCTTTATCATGCTAGGATTAACAGGAAAAAGCTAAAAATTTCAGAATTGCACCTTGCAATGTGGAGATATTACTGTTTGTGCATTTACAATATTCATTGATTTTTGCCATTGAAAAACATGTTTTTCATATACCAGAAATGTTTGAAGCTACTGACTGAATGAAAGGAGCTGGCATCTCACTCTCTTTGAATCTTCTTTATCATGCTAGGATTAGCAGGAAAAAGCAAAAAATTTCAGAATTGCACCGTGCAATGTGGAGATATTACTGTTTGTGCATTTACAATATTCATTGATTTTTGCCATTGAAAAACATGTTTTTCATATACCAGAAATGTTTGAAGCTACTGACTGAATGAAAGGAGCTGGCATCTCACTCTCTTTGAATCTTCTTTATCATGCTAGGATTAACAGGAAAAAGCTAAAAATTTCAGAATTGCACCTTGCAATGTGGAGATATTACTGTTTGTGCATTTACAATATTCATTGATTTTTGCCATTGAAAAACATGTTTTTCATATACCAGAAATGTTTGAAGCTACTGACTGAATGAAAGGAGCTGGCATCTCACTCTCTTTGAATCTTCTTTATCATGCTAGGATTAACAGGAAAAAGCTAAAAATTTCAGAATTGCACCGTGCAATGTGGAGATATTACTGTTTGTGCATTTACAATATTCATTGATTTTTGCCATTGAAAAACGTCCAGAAATGTTTGAAGCTACTGACTGAATGAAAGGAGCTGGCATCTCACTCTCTTTGAATCTTCTTTATCATGCTAGGATTAACAGGAAAAAGCTAAAAATTTCAGAATTGCACCTTGCAATGTGGAGATATTACTGTTTGTGCATTTACAATATTCATTGATTTTTGCCATTGAAAAACGTCGAGAAATGTTTGAAGCTACTGACTGAATGAAAGGAGCTGGCATCTCACTCTCTTTGAATCTTCTTTATCATGCTAGGATTAGCAGGAAAAAGCAAAAAATTTCAGAATTGCACCTTGCAATGTGGAGATATTACTGTTTGTGCATTTACAATATTCATTGATTTTTGCCATTGAAAAACATGTTTTTCATATACCAGAAATGTTTGAAGCTACTGACTGAATGAAAGGAGCTGGCATCTCACTCTCTTTGAATCTTCTTTATCATGCTAGGATTAGCAGGAAAAAGCAAAAAATTTCAGAATTGCACCGTGCAATGTGGAGATATTACTGTTTGTGCATTTACAATATTCATTGATTTTTGCCATTGAAAAACATGTTTTTCATATACCAGAAATGTTTGAAGCTACTGACTGAATGAAAGGAGCTGGCATCTCACTCTCTTTGAATCTTCTTTATCATGCTAGGATTAACAGGAAAAAGCAAAAAATTTCAGAATTGCACCTTGCAATGTGGAGATATTACTGTTTGTGCATTTACAATATTCATTGATTTTTGCCATTGAAAAACATGTTTTTCATATACCAGAAATGTTTGAAGCTACTGACTGAATGAAAGGAGCTGGCATCTCACTCTCTTTGAATCTTCTTTATCATGCTAGGATTAACAGGAAAAAGCTAAAAATTTCAGAATTGCACCGTGCAATGTGGAGATATTACTGTTTGTGCATTTACAATATTCATTGATTTTTGCCATTGAAAAACATGTTTTTCATATACCAGAAATGTTTGAAGCTACTGACTGAATGAAAGGAGCTGGCATCTCACTCTCTTTGAATCTTCTTTATCATGCTAGGATTAACAGGAAAAAGCTAAAAATTTCAGAATTGCACCGTGCAATGTGGAGATATTACTGTTTGTGCATTTACAATATTCATTGATTTTTGCCATTGAAAAACATGTTTTTCATATACCAGAAATGTTTGAAGCTACTGACTGAATGAAAGGAGCTGGCATCTCACTCTCTTTGAATCTTCTTTATCATGCTAGGATTAACAGGAAAAAGCTAAAAATTTCAGAATTGCACCTTGCAATGTGGAGATATTACTGTTTGTGCATTTACAATATTCATTGATTTTTGCCATTGAAAAACATGTTTTTCATATACCAGAAATGTTTGAAGCTACTGACTGAATGAAAGGAGCTGGCATCTCACTCTCTTTGAATCTTCTTTATCATGCTAGGATTAACAGGAAAAAGCAAAAAATTTCAGAATTGCACCTTGCAATGTGGAGATATTACTGTTTGTGCATTTACAATATTCATTGATTTTTGCCATTGAAAAACATGTTTTTCATATACCAGAAAGGTTTGAAGCTACTGACTGAATGAAAGGAGCTGGCATCTCACTCTCTTTGAATCTTCTTTATCATGCTAGGATTAGCAGGAAAAAGCAAAAAATTTCAGAATTGCACCTTGCAATGTGGAGATATTACTGTTTGTGCATTTACAATATTCATTGATTTTTGCCATTGAAAAACGTCCAGAAATGTTTGAAGCTACTGACTGAATGAAAGGAGCTGGCATCTCTCTCTTTGAATCTTCTTTATCATGCTAGGATTAACAGGAAAAAGCTAAAAATTTCAGAATTGCACCTTGCAATGTGGAGATATTACTGTTTGTGCATTTACAATATTCATTGATTTTTGCCATTGAAAAACATGTTTTTCATATACCAGAAATGTTTGAAGCTACTGACTGAATGAAAGGAGCTGGCATCTCACTCTCTTTGAATCTTCTTTATCATGCTAGGATTAACAGGAAAAAGCTAAAAATTTCAGAATTGCACCGTGCAATGTGGAGATATTACTGTTTGTGCATTTACAATATTCATTGATTTTTGCCATTGAAAAACGTCCAGAAATGTTTGAAGCTACTGACTGAATGAAAGGAGCTGGCATCTCACTCTCTTTGAATCTTCTTTATCATGCTAGGATTAACAGGAAAAAGCTAAAAATTTCAGAATTGCACCTTGCAATGTGGAGATATTACTGTTTGTGCATTTACAATATTCATTGATTTTTGCCATTGAAAAACGTCGAGAAATGTTTGAAGCTACTGACTGAATGAAAGGAGCTGGCATCTCACTCTCTTTGAATCTTCTTTATCATGCTAGGATTAGCAGGAAAAAGCTAAAAATTTCAGAATTGCACCGTGCAATGTGGAGATATTACTGTTTGTGCATTTACAATATTCATTGATTTTTGCCATTGAAAAACATGTTTTTCATATACCAGAAATGTTTGAAGCTACTGACTGAATGAAAGGAGCTGGCATCTCACTCTCTTTGAATCTTCTTTATCATGCTAGGATTAACAGGAAAAAGCTAAAAATTTCAGAATTGCACCTTGCAATGTGGAGATATTACTGTTTGTGCATTTACAATATTCATTGATTTTTGCCATTGAAAAACATGTTTTTCATATACCAGAAATGTTTGAAGCTACTGACTGAATGAAAGGAGCTGGCATCTCACTCTCTTTGAATCTTCTTTATCATGCTAGGATTAGCAGGAAAAAGCAAAAAATTTCAGAATTGCACCTTGCAATGTGGAGATATTACTGTTTGTGCATTTACAATATTCATTGATTTTTGCCATTGAAAAACATGTTTTTCATATACCAGAAATGTTTGAAGCTACTGACTGAATGAAAGGAGCTGGCATCTCACTCTCTTTGAATCTTCTTTATCATGCTAGGATTAGCAGGAAAAAGCTAAAACTTTCAGAATTGCACCTTGCAATGTGGAGATATTACTGTTTGTGCATTTACAATATTCATTGATTTTTGCCATTGAAAAACATGTTTTTCATATACCAGAAATGTTTGAAGCTACTGACTGAATGAAAGGAGCTGGCATCTCACTCTCTTTGAATCTTCTTTATCATGCTAGGATTAGCAGGAAAAAGCAAAAAATTTCAGAATTGCACCGTGCAATGTGGAGATATTACTGTTTGTGCATTTACAATATTCATTGATTTTTGCCATTGAAAAACATGTTTTTCATATACCAGAAATGTTTGAAGCTACTGACTGAATGAAAGGAGCTGGCATCTCACTCTCTTTGAATCTTCTTTATCATGCTAGGATTAGCAGGAAAAAGCTAAAAATTTCAGAATTGCACCTTGCAATGTGGAGATATTACTGTTTGTGCATTTACAATATTCATTGATTTTTGCCATTGAAAAACATGTTTTTCATATACCAGAAATGTTTGAAGCTACTGACTGAATGAAAGGAGCTGGCATCTCACTCTCTTTGAATCTTCTTTATCATGCTAGGATTAACAGGAAAAAGCAAAAAATTTCAGAATTGCACCTTGCAATGTGGAGATATTACTGTTTGTGCATTTACAATATTCATTGATTTTTGCCATTGAAAAACATGTTTTTCATATACCAGAAATGTTTGAAGCTACTGACTGAATGAAAGGAGCTGGCATCTCACTCTCTTTGAATCTTCTTTATCATGCTAGGATTAACAGGAAAAAGCTAAAAATTTCAGAATTGCACCGTGCAATGTGGAGATATTACTGTTTGTGCATTTACAATATTCATTGATTTTTGCCATTGAAAAACGTCCAGAAATGTTTGAAGCTACTGACTGAATGAAAGGAGCTGGCATCTCACTCTCTTTGAATCTTCTTTATCATGCTAGGATTAACAGGAAAAAGCTAAAAATTTCAGAATTGCACCTTGCAATGTGGAGATATTACTGTTTGTGCATTTACAATATTCATTGATTTTTGCCATTGAAAAACGTCCAGAAATGTTTGAAGCTACTGACTGAATGAAAGGAGCTGGCATCTCACTCTCTTTGAATCTTCTTTATCATGCTAGGATTAGCAGGAAAAAGCAAAAAATTTCAGAATTGCACCGTGCAATGTGGAGATATTACTGTTTGTGCATTTACAATATTCATTGATTTTTGCCATTGAAAAACATGTTTTTCATATACCAGAAATGTTTGAAGCTACTGACTGAATGAAAGGAGCTGGCATCTCACTCTCTTTGAATCTTCTTTATCATGCTAGGATTAGCAGGAAAAAGCTAAAACTTTCAGAATTGCACATTGCAATGTGGAGATATTACTGTTTGTGCATTTACAATATTCATTGATTTTTGCCATTGAAAAACATGTTTTTCATATACCAGAAATGTTTGAAGCTACTGACTGAATGAAAGGAGCTGGCATCTCACTCTCTTTGAATCTTCTTTATCATGCTAGGATTAGCAGGAAAAAGCAAAAAATTTCAGAATTGCACCGTGCAATGTGGAGATATTACTGTTTGTGCATTTACAATATTCATTGATTTTTGCCATTGAAAAACATGTTTTTCATATACCAGAAATGTTTGAAGCTACTGACTGAATGAAAGGAGCTGGCATCTCACTCTCTTTGAATCTTCTTTATCATGCTAGGATTAGCAGGAAAAAGCTAAAAATTTCAGAATTGCACCTTGCAATGTGGAGATATTACTGTTTGTGCATTTACAATATTCATTGATTTTTGCCATTGAAAAACATGTTTTTCATATACCAGAAATGTTTGAAGCTACTGACTGAATGAAAGGAGCTGGCATCTCACTCTCTTTGAATCTTCTTTATCATGCTAGGATTAACAGGAAAAAGCAAAAAATTTCAGAATTGCACCTTGCAATGTGGAGATATTACTGTTTGTGCATTTACAATATTCATTGATTTTTGCCATTGAAAAACATGTTTTTCATATACCAGAAATGTTTGAAGCTACTGACTGAATGAAAGGAGCTGGCATCTCACTCTCTTTGAATCTTCTTTATCATGCTAGGATTAACAGGAAAAAGCTAAAAATTTCAGAATTGCACCGTGCAATGTGGAGATATTACTGTTTGTGCATTTACAATATTCATTGATTTTTGCCATTGAAAAACGTCCAGAAATGTTTGAAGCTACTGACTGAATGAAAGGAGCTGGCATCTCACTCTCTTTGAATCTTCTTTATCATGCTAGGATTAACAGGAAAAAGCTAAAAATTTCAGAATTGCACCTTGCAATGTGGAGATATTACTGTTTGTGCATTTACAATATTCATTGATTTTTGCCATTGAAAAACGTCCAGAAATGTTTGAAGCTACTGACTGAATGAAAGGAGCTGGCATCTCACTCTCTTTGAATCTTCTTTATCATGCTAGGATTAGCAGGAAAAAGCAAAAAATTTCAGAATTGCACCGTGCAATGTGGAGATATTACTGTTTGTGCATTTACAATATTCATTGATTTTTGCCATTGAAAAACATGTTTTTCATATACCAGAAATGTTTGAAGCTACTGACTGAATGAAAGGAGCTGGCATCTCACTCTCTTTGAATCTTCTTTATCATGCTAGGATTAGCAGGAAAAAGCTAAAAATTTCAGAATTGCACCGTGCAATGTGGAGATATTACTGTTTGTGCATTTACAATATTCATTGATTTTTGCCATTGAAAAACATGTTTTTCATATACCAGAAATGTTTGAAGCTACTGACTGAATGAAAGGAGCTGGCATCTCACTCTCTTTGAATCTTCTTTATCATGCTAGGATTAACAGGAAAAAGCTAAAAATTTCAGAATTGCACCTTGCAATGTGGAGATATTACTGTTTGTGCATTTACAATATTCATTGATTTTTGCCATTGAAAAACATGTTTTTCATATACCAGAAATGTTTGAAGCTACTGACTGAATGAAAGGAGCTGGCATCTCACTCTCTTTGAATCTTCTTTATCATGCTAGGATTAGCAGGAAAAAGCAAAAAATTTCAGAATTGCACCTTGCAATGTGGAGATATTACTGTTTGTGCATTTACAATATTCATTGATTTTTGCCATTGAAAAACATGTTTTTCATATACCAGAAATGTTTGAAGCTACTGACTGAATGAAAGGAGCTGGCATCTCACTCTCTTTGAATCTTCTTTATCATGCTAGGATTAGCAGGAAAAAGCAAAAAATTTCAGAATTGCACCGTGCAATGTGGAGATATTACTGTTTGTGCATTTACAATATTCATTGATTTTTGCCATTGAAAAACATGTTTTTCATATACCAGAAATGTTTGAAGCTACTGACTGAATGAAAGGAGCTGGCATCTCACTCTCTTTGAATCTTCTTTATCATGCTAGGATTAGCAGGAAAAAGCTAAAAATTTCAGAATTGCACCTTGCAATGTGGAGATATTACTGTTTGTGCATTTACAATATTCATTGATTTTTGCCATTGAAAAACATGTTTTTCATATACCAGAAATGTTTGAAGCTACTGACTGAATGAAAGGAGCTGGCATCTCACTCTCTTTGAATCTTCTTTATCATGCTAGGATTAGCAGGAAAAAGCAAAAAATTTCAGAATTGCACCGTGCAATGTGGAGATATTACTGTTTGTGCATTTACAATATTCATTGATTTTTGCCATTGAAAAACATGTTTTTCATATACCAGAAATGTTTGAAGCTACTGACTGAATGAAAGGAGCTGGCATCTCACTCTCTTTGAATCTTCTTTATCATGCTAGGATTAACAGGAAAAAGCTAAAAATTTCAGAATTGCACCTTGCAATGTGGAGATATTACTGTTTGTGCATTTACAATATTCATTGATTTTTGCCATTGAAAAACATGTTTTTCATATACCAGAAATGTTTGAAGCTACTGACTGAATGAAAGGAGCTGGCATCTCACTCTCTTTGAATCTTCTTTATCATGCTAGGATTAGCAGGAAAAAGCAAAAAATTTCAGAATTGCACCTTGCAATGTGGAGATATTACTGTTTGTGCATTTACAATATTCATTGATTTTTGCCATTGAAAAACATGTTTTTCATATACCAGAAATGTTTGAAGCTACTGACTGAATGAAAGGAGCTGGCATCTCACTCTCTTTGAATCTTCTTTATCATGCTAGGATTAGCAGGAAAAAGCAAAAAATTTCAGAATTGCACCGTGCAATGTGGAGATATTACTGTTTGTGCATTTACAATATTCATTGATTTTTGCCATTGAAAAACATGTTTTTCATATACCAGAAATGTTTGAAGCTACTGACTGAATGAAAGGAGCTGGCATCTCACTCTCTTTGAATCTTCTTTATCATGCTAGGATTAGCAGGAAAAAGCTAAAAATTTCAGAATTGCACCTTGCAATGTGGAGATATTACTGTTTGTGCATTTACAATATTCATTGATTTTTGCCATTGAAAAACATGTTTTTCATATACCAGAAATGTTTGAAGCTACTGACTGAATGAAAGGAGCTGGCATCTCACTCTCTTTGAATCTTCTTTATCATGCTAGGATTAGCAGGAAAAAGCAAAAAATTTCAGAATTGCACCGTGCAATGTGGAGATATTACTGTTTGTGCATTTACAATATTCATTGATTTTTGCCATTGAAAAACGTCCAGAAATGTTTGAAGCTACTGACTGAATGAAAGGAGCTGGCATCTCACTCTCTTTGAATCTTCTTTATCATGCTAGGATTAACAGGAAAAAGCTAAAAATTTCAGAATTGCACCGTGCAATGTGGAGATATTACTGTTTGTGCATTTACAATATTCATTGATTTTTGCCATTGAAAAACGTCCAGAAATGTTTGAAGCTACTGACTGAATGAAAGGAGCTGGCATCTCACTCTCTTTGAATCTTCTTTATCATGCTAGGATTAACAGGAAAAAGCTAAAAATTTCAGAATTGCACCTTGCAATGTGGAGATATTACTGTTTGTGCATTTACAATATTCATTGATTTTTGCCATTGAAAAACATGTTTTTCATATACCAGAAATGTTTGAAGCTACTGACTGAATGAAAGGAGCTGGCATCTCACTCTCTTTGAATCTTCTTTATCATGCTAGGATTAGCAGGAAAAAGCAAAAAATTTCAGAATTGCACCTTGCAATGTGGAGATATTACTGTTTGTGCATTTACAATATTCATTGATTTTTGCCATTGAAAAACGTCCAGAAATGTTTGAAGCTACTGACTGAATGAAAGGAGCTGGCATCTCACTCTCTTTGAATCTTCTTTATCATGCTAGGATTAGCAGGAAAAAGCAAAAAATTTCAGAATTGCACCGTGCAATGTGGAGATATTACTGTTTGTGCATTTACAATATTCATTGATTTTTGCCATTGAAAAACATGTTTTTCATATACCAGAAATGTTTGAAGCTACTGACTGAATGAAAGGAGCTGGCATCTCACTCTCTTTGAATCTTCTTTATCATGCTAGGATTAACAGGAAAAAGCTAAAAATTTCAGAATTGCACCTTGCAATGTGGAGATATTACTGTTTGTGCATTTACAATATTCATTGATTTTTGCCATTGAAAAACATGTTTTTCATATACCAGAAATGTTTGAAGCTACTGACTGAATGAAAGGAGCTGGCATCTCACTCTCTTTGAATCTTCTTTATCATGCTAGGATTAACAGGAAAAAGCTAAAAATTTCAGAATTGCACCTTGCAATGTGGAGATATTACTGTTTGTGCATTTACAATATTCATTGATTTTTGCCATTGAAAAACATGTTTTTCATATTCCAGAAATGTTTGAAGCTACTGACTGAATGAAAGGAGCTGGCATCTCACTCTCTTTGAATCTTCTTTATCATGCTAGGATTAGCAGGAAAAAGCAAAAAATTTCAGAATTGCACCTTGCAATGTGGAGATATTACTGTTTGTGCATTTACAATATTCATTGATTTTTGCCATTGAAAAACATGTTTTTCATATACCAGAAATGTTTGAAGCTACTGACTGAATGAAAGGAGCTGGCATCTCACTCTCTTTGAATCTTCTTTATCATGCTAGGATTAGCAGGAAAAAGCTAAAAATTTCAGAATTGCACCTTGCAATGTGGAGATATTACTGTTTGTGCATTTACAATATTCATTGATTTTTGCCATTGAAAAACATGTTTTTCATATACCAGAAATGTTTGAAGCTACTGACTGAATGAAAGGAGCTGGCATCTCACTCTCTTTGAATCTTCTTTATCATGCTAGGATTAGCAGGAAAAAGCAAAAAATTTCAGAATTGCACCGTGCAATGTGGAGATATTACTGTTTGTGCATTTACAATATTCATTGATTTTTGCCATTGAAAAACATGTTTTTCATATACCAGAAATGTTTGAAGCTACTGACTGAATGAAAGGAGCTGGCATCTCACTCTCTTTGAATCTTCTTTATCATGCTAGGATTAGCAGGAAAAAGCTAAAAATTTCAGAATTGCACCTTGCAATGTGGAGATATTACTGTTTGTGCATTTACAATATTCATTGATTTTTGCCATTGAAAAACATGTTTTTCATATACCAGAAATGTTTGAAGCTACTGACTGAATGAAAGGAGCTGGCATCTCACTCTCTTTGAATCTTCTTTATCATGCTAGGATTAACAGGAAAAAGCAAAAAATTTCTGAATTGCACCTTGCAATGTGGAGATATTACTGTTTGTGCATTTACAATATTCATTGATTTTTGCCATTGAAAAACATGTTTTTCATATACCAGAAATGTTTGAAGCTACTGACTGAATGAAAGGAGCTGGCATCTCACTCTCTTTGAATCTTCTTTATCATGCTAGGATTAACAGGAAAAAGCTAAAAATTTCAGAATTGCACCGTGCAATGTGGAGATATTACTGTTTGTGCATTTACAATATTCATTGATTTTTGCCATTGAAAAACGTCCAGAAATGTTTGAAGCTACTGACTGAATGAAAGGAGCTGGCATCTCACTCTCTTTGAATCTTCTTTATCATGCTAGGTTTAACAGGAAAAAGCTAAAAATTTCAGAATTGCACCTTGCAATGTGGAGATATTACTGTTTGTGCATTTACAATATTCATTGATTTTTCCCATTGAAAAACGTCCAGAAATGTTTGAAGCTACTGACTGAATGAAAGGAGCTGGCATCTCACTCTCTTTGAATCTTCTTTATCATGCTAGGATTAGCAGGAAAAAGCAAAAAATTTCAGAATTGCACCGTGCAATGTGGAGATATTACTGTTTGTGCATTTACAATATTCATTGATTTTTGCCATTGAAAAACATGTTTTTCATATACCAGAAATGTTTGAAGCTACTGACTGAATGAAAGGAGCTGGCATCTCACTCTCTTTGAATCTTCTTTATCATGCTAGGATTAGCAGGAAAAAGCAAAAAATTTCAGAATTGCACCGTGCAATGTGGAGATATTACTGTTTGTGCATTTACAATATTCATTGATTTTTGCCATTGAAAAACATGTTTTTCATATACCAGAAATGTTTGAAGCTACTGACTGAATGAAAGGAGCTGGCATCTCACTCTCTTTGAATCTTCTTTATCATGCTAGGATTAACAGGAAAAAGCTAAAAATTTCAGAATTGCACCTTGCAATGTGGAGATATTACTGTTTGTGCATTTACAATATTCATTGATTTTTGCCATTGAAAAACATGTTTTTCATATACCAGAAATGTTTGAAGCTACTGACTGAATGAAAGGAGCTGGCATCTCACTCTCTTTGAATCTTCTTTATCATGCTAGGATTAGCAGGAAAAAGCAAAAAATTTCAGAATTGCACCTTGCAATGTGGAGATATTACTGTTTGTGCATTTACAATATTCATTGATTTTTGCCATTGAAAAACATGTTTTTCATATACCAGAAATGTTTGAAGCTACTGACTGAATGAAAGGAGCTGGCATCTCACTCTCTTTGAATCTTCTTTATCATGCTAGGATTAGCAGGAAAAAGCAAAAAATTTCAGAATTGCACCGTGCAATGTGGAGATATTACTGTTTGTGCATTTACAATATTCATTGATTTTTGCCATTGAAAAACATGTTTTTCATATACCAGAAATGTTTGAAGCTACTGACTGAATGAAAGGAGCTGGCATCTCACTCTCTTTGAATCTTCTTTATCATGCTAGGATTAGCAGGAAAAAGCTAAAAATTTCAGAATTGCACCTTGCAATGTGGAGATATTACTGTTTGTGCATTTACAATATTCATTGATTTTTGCCATTGAAAAACATGTTTTTCATATACCAGAAATGTTTGAAGCTACTGACTGAATGAAAGGAGCTGGCATCTCACTCTCTTTGAATCTTCTTTATCATGCTAGGATTAGCAGGAAAAAGCAAAAAATTTCAGAATTGCACCGTGCAATGTGGAGATATTACTGTTTGTGCATTTACAATATTCATTGATTTTTGCCATTGAAAAACGTCCAGAAATGTTTGAAGCTACTGACTGAATGAAAGGAGCTGGCATCTCACTCTCTTTGAATCTTCTTTATCATGCTAGGATTAACAGGAAAAAGCTAAAAATTTCAGAATTGCACCGTGCAATGTGGAGATATTACTGTTTGTGCATTTACAATATTCATTGATTTTTGCCATTGAAAAACGTCCAGAAATGTTTGAAGCTACTGACTGAATGAAAGGAGCTGGCATCTCACTCTCTTTGAATCTTCTTTATCATGCTAGGATTAACAGGAAAAAGCTAAAAATTTCAGAATTGCACCTTGCAATGTGGAGATATTACTGTTTGTGCATTTACAATATTCATTGATTTTTGCCATTGAAAAACATGTTTTTCATATACCAGAAATGTTTGAAGCTACTGACTGAATGAAAGGAGCTGGCATCTCACTCTCTTTGAATCTTCTTTATCATGCTAGGATTAGCAGGAAAAAGCAAAAAATTTCAGAATTGCACCTTGCAATGTGGAGATATTACTGTTTGTGCATTTACAATATTCATTGATTTTTGCCATTGAAAAACGTCCAGAAATGTTTGAAGCTACTGACTGAATGAAAGGAGCTGGCATCTCACTCTCTTTGAATCTTCTTTATCATGCTAGGATTAGCAGGAAAAAGCAAAAAATTTCAGAATTGCACCGTGCAATGTGGAGATATTACTGTTTGTGCATTTACAATATTCATTGATTTTTGCCATTGAAAAACATGTTTTTCATATACCAGAAATGTTTGAAGCTACTGACTGAATGAAAGGAGCTGGCATCTCACTCTCTTTGAATCTTCTTTATCATGCTAGGATTAACAGGAAAAAGCTAAAAATTTCAGAATTGCACCTTGCAATGTGGAGATATTACTGTTTGTGCATTTACAATATTCATTGATTTTTGCCATTGAAAAACATGTTTTTCATATACCAGAAATGTTTGAAGCTACTGACTGAATGAAAGGAGCTGGCATCTCACTCTCTTTGAATCTTCTTTATCATGCTAGGATTAACAGGAAAAAGCTAAAAATTTCAGAATTGCACCTTGCAATGTGGAGATATTACTGTTTGTGCATTTACAATATTCATTGATTTTTGCCATTGAAAAACATGTTTTTCATATTCCAGAAATGTTTGAAGCTACTGACTGAATGAAAGGAGCTGGCATCTCACTCTCTTTGAATCTTCTTTATCATGCTAGGATTAGCAGGAAAAAGCAAAAAATTTCAGAATTGCACCTTGCAATGTGGAGATATTACTGTTTGTGCATTTACAATATTCATTGATTTTTGCCATTGAAAAACATGTTTTTCATATACCAGAAATGTTTGAAGCTACTGACTGAATGAAAGGAGCTGGCATCTCACTCTCTTTGAATCTTCTTTATCATGCTAGGATTAGCAGGAAAAAGCTAAAAATTTCAGAATTGCACCTTGCAATGTGGAGATACTACTGTTTGTGCATTTACAATATTCATTGATTTTTGCCATTGAAAAACATGTTTTTCATATACCAGAAATGTTTGAAGCTACTGACTGAATGAAAGGAGCTGGCATCTCACTCTCTTTGAATCTTCTTTATCATGCTAGGATTAGCAGGAAAAAGCAAAAAATTTCAGAATTGCACCGTGCAATGTGGAGATATTACTGTTTGTGCATTTACAATATTCATTGATTTTTGCCATTGAAAAACATGTTTTTCATATACCAGAAATGTTTGAAGCTACTGACTGAATGAAAGGAGCTGGCATCTCACTCTCTTTGAATCTTCTTTATCATGCTAGGATTAGCAGGAAAAAGCTAAAAATTTCAGAATTGCACCTTGCAATGTGGAGATATTACTGTTTGTGCATTTACAATATTCATTGATTTTTGCCATTGAAAAACATGTTTTTCATATACCAGAAATGTTTGAAGCTACTGACTGAATGAAAGGAGCTGGCATCTCACTCTCTTTGAATCTTCTTTATCATGCTAGGATTAACAGGAAAAAGCAAAAAATTTCTGAATTGCACCTTGCAATGTGGAGATATTACTGTTTGTGCATTTACAATATTCATTGATTTTTGCCATTGAAAAACATGTTTTTCATATACCAGAAATGTTTGAAGCTACTGACTGAATGAAAGGAGCTGGCATCTCACTCTCTTTGAATCTTCTTTATCATGCTAGGATTAACAGGAAAAAGCTAAAAATTTCAGAATTGCACCGTGCAATGTGGAGATATTACTGTTTGTGCATTTACAATATTCATTGATTTTTGCCATTGAAAAACGTCCAGAAATGTTTGAAGCTACTGACTGAATGAAAGGAGCTGGCATCTCACTCTCTTTGAATCTTCTTTATCATGCTAGGTTTAACAGGAAAAAGCTAAAAATTTCAGAATTGCACCTTGCAATGTGGAGATATTACTGTTTGTGCATTTACAATATTCATTGATTTTTCCCATTGAAAAACGTCCAGAAATGTTTGAAGCTACTGACTGAATGAAAGGAGCTGGCATCTCACTCTCTTTGAATCTTCTTTATCATGCTAGGATTAGCAGGAAAAAGCAAAAAATTTCAGAATTGCACCGTGCAATGTGGAGATATTACTGTTTGTGCATTTACAATATTCATTGATTTTTGCCATTGAAAAACATGTTTTTCATATACCAGAAATGTTTGAAGCTACTGACTGAATGAAAGGAGCTGGCATCTCACTCTCTTTGAATCTTCTTTATCATGCTAGGATTAGCAGGAAAAAGCTAAAAATTTCAGAATTGCACCGTGCAATGTGGAGATATTACTGTTTGTGCATTTAAAATATTCATTGATTTTTGCCATTGAAAAACATGTTTTTCATATACCAGAAATGTTTGAAGCTACTGACTGAATGAAAGGAGCTGGCATCTCACTCTCTTTGAATCTTCTTTATCATGCTAGGATTAACAGGAAAAAGCTAAAAATTTCAGAATTGCACCTTGCAATGTGGAGATATTACTGTTTGTGCATTTACAATATTCATTGATTTTTGCCATTGAAAAACATGTTTTTCATATACCAGAAATGTTTGAAGCTACTGACTGAATGAAAGGAGCTGGCATCTCACTCTCTTTGAATCTTCTTTATCATGCTAGGATTAGCAGGAAAAAGCAAAAAATTTCAGAATTGCACCTTGCAATGTGGAGATATTACTGTTTGTGCATTTACAATATTCATTGATTTTTGCCATTGAAAAACATGTTTTTCATATACCAGAAATGTTTGAAGCTACTGACTGAATGAAAGGAGCTGGCATCTCACTCTCTTTGAATCTTCTTTATCATGCTAGGATTAGCAGGAAAAAGCAAAAAATTTCAGAATTGCACCGTGCAATGTGGAGATATTACTGTTTGTGCATTTACAATATTCATTGATTTTTGCCATTGAAAAACATGTTTTTCATATACCAGAAATGTTTGAAGCTACTGACTGAATGAAAGGAGCTGGCATCTCACTCTCTTTGAATCTTCTTTATCATGCTAGGATTAGCAGGAAAAAGCTAAAAATTTCAGAATTGCACCTTGCAATGTGGAGATATTACTGTTTGTGCATTTACAATATTCATTGATTTTTGCCATTGAAAAACATGTTTTTCATATACCAGAAATGTTTGAAGCTACTGACTGAATGAAAGGAGCTGGCATCTCACTCTCTTTGAATCTTCTTTATCATGCTAGGATTAGCAGGAAAAAGCAAAAAATTTCAGAATTGCACCGTGCAATGTGGAGATATTACTGTTTGTGCATTTACAATATTCATTGATTTTTGCCATTGAAAAATGTCCAGAAATGTTTGAAGCTACTGACTGAATGAAAGGAGCTGGCATCTCACTCTCTTTGAATCTTCTTTATCATGCTAGGATTAACAGGAAAAAGATAAAAATTTCAGAATTGCACCGTGCAATGTGGAGATATTACTGTTTGTGCATTTACAATATTCATTGATTTTTGCCATTGAAAAACGTCCAGAAATGTTTGAAGCTACTGACTGAATGAAAGGAGCTGGCATCTCACTCTCTTTGAATCTTCTTTATCATGCTAGGATTAACAGGAAAAAGCTAAAAATTTCAGAATTGCACCTTGCAATGTGGAGATATTACTGTTTGTGCATTTACAATATTCATTGATTTTTGCCATTGAAAAACATGTTTTTCATATACCAGAAATGTTTGAAGCTACTGACTGAATGAAAGGAGCTGGCATCTCACTCTCTTTGAATCTTCTTTATCATGCTAGGATTAGCAGGAAAAAGCAAAAAATTTCAGAATTGCACCTTGCAATGTGGAGATATTACTGTTTGTGCATTTACAATATTCATTGATTTTTGCCATTGAAAAACATGTTTTTCATATACCAGAAATGTTTGAAGCTACTGACTGAATGAAAGGAGCTGGCATCTCACTCTCTTTGAATCTTCTTTATCATGCTAGGATTAGCAGGAAAAAGCAAAAAATTTCAGAATTGCACCGTGCAATGTGGAGATATTACTGTTTGTGCATTTACAATATTCATTGATTTTTGCCATTGAAAAACATGTTTTTCATATACCAGAAATGTTTGAAGCTACTGACTGAATGAAAGGAGCTGGCATCTCACTCTCTTTGAATCTTCTTTATCATGCTAGGATTAGCAGGAAAAAGCAAAAAATTTCAGAATTGCACCTTGCAATGTGGAGATATTACTGTTTGTGCATTTACAATATTCATTGATTTTTGCCATTGAAAAACATGTTTTTCATATACCAGAAATGTTTGAAGCTACTGACTGAATGAAAGGAGCTGGCATCTCACTCTCTTTGAATCTTCTTTATCATGCTAGGATTAGCAGGAAAAAGCAAAAAATTTCAGAATTGCACCGTGCAATGTGGAGATATTACTGTTTGTGCATTTACAATATTCATTGATTTTTGCCATTGAAAAACATGTTTTTCATATACCAGAAATGTTTGAAGCTACTGACTGAATGAAAGGAGCTGGCATCTCACTCTCTTTGAATCTTCTTTATCATGCTAGGATTAACAGGAAAAAGCTAAAAATTTCAGAATTGCACCGTGCAATGTGGAGATATTACTGTTTGTGCATTTACAATATTCATTGATTTTTGCCATTGAAAAACATGTTTTTCATATACCAGAAATGTTTGAAGCTACTGACTGAATGAAAGGAGCTGGCATCTCACTCTCTTTGAATCTTCTTTATCATGCTAGGATTAGCAGGAAAAAGCTAAAAATTTCAGAATTGCACCGTGCAATGTGGAGATATTACTGTTTGTGAATTTACAATATTCATTGATTTTTGCCATTGAAAAACGTCCAGAAATGTTTGAAGCTACTGACTGAATGAAAGGAGCTGGCATCTCACTCTCTTTGAATCTTCTTTATCATGCTAGGATTAACAGGAAAAAGCAAAAAATTTCAGAATTGCACCTTGCAATGTGGAGATATTACTGTTTGTGCATTTACAATATTCATTGATTTTTGCCATTGAAAAACATGTTTTTCATATACCAGAAATGTTTGAAGCTACTGACTGAATGAAAGGAGCTGGCATCTCACTCTCTTTGAATCTTCTTTATCATGCTAGGATTAACAGGAAAAAGCAAAAAATTTCAGAATTGCACCGTGCAATGTGGAGATATTACTGTTTGTGCATTTACAATATTCATTGATTTTTGCCATTGAAAAACGTCCAGAAATGTTTGAAGCTACTGACTGAATGAAAGGAGCTGGCATCTCACTCTCTTTGTATCTTCTTTATCATGCTAGGATTAGCAGGAAAAAGCAAAAAATTTCAGAATTGCACCTTGCAATGTGGAGATATTACTGTTTGTGCATTTACAATATTCATTGATTTTTGCCATTGAAAAACGTCCAGAAATGTTTGAAGCTACTGACTGAATGAAAGGAGCTGGCATCTCACTCTCTTTGAATCTTCTTTATCATGCTAGGATTAACAGGAAAAAGCAAAAAATTTCAGAATTGCACCTTGCAATGTGGAGATATTACTGTTTGTGCATTTACAATATTCATTGATTTTTGCCATTGAAAAACGTCCAGAAATGTTTGAAGCTACTGACTGAATGAAAGGAGCTGGCATCTCACTCTCTTTGAATCTTCTTTATCATGCTAGGATTAACAGGAAAAAGCAAAAAATTTCAGAATTGCACCTTGCAATGTGGAGATATTACTGTTTGTGCATTTACAATATTCATTGATTTTTGCCATTGAAAAACATGTTTTTCATATACCAGAAATGTTTGAAGCTACTGACTGAATGAAAGGAGCTGGCATCTCACTCTCTTTGAATCTTCTTTATCATGCTAGGATTAACAGGAAAAAGCTAAAAATTTCAGAATTGCACCGTGCAATGTGGAGATATTACTGTTTGTGCATTTACAATATTCATTGATTTTTGCCATTGAAAAACATGTTTTTCATATACCAGAAATGTTTGAAGCTACTGACTGAATGAAAGGAGCTGGCATCTCACTCTCTTTGAATCTTCTTTATCATGCTAGGATTAGCAGGAAAAAGCAAAAAATTTCAGAATTGCACCGTGCAATGTGGAGATATTACTGTTTGTGCATTTACAATATTCATTGATTTTTGCCATTGAAAAACGTCCAGAAATGTTTGAAGCTACTGACTGAATGAAAGGAGCTGGCATCTCACTCTCTTTGAATCTTCTTTATCATGCTAGGATTAACAGGAAAAAGCTAAAAATTTCAGAATTGCACCGTGCAATGTGGAGATATTACTGTTTGTGCATTTACAATATTCATTGATTTTTGCCATTGAAAAACATGTTTTTCATATACCAGAAATGTTTGAAGCTACTGACTGAATGAAAGGAGCTGGCATCTCACTCTCTTTGAATCTTCTTTATCATGCTAGGATTAGCAGGAAAAAGCAAAAAATTTCAGAATTGCACCGTGCAATGTGGAGATATTACTGTTTGTGCATTTACAATATTCATTGATTTTTGCCATTGAAAAACATGTTTTTCATATACCAGAAATGTTTGAAGCTACTGACTGAATGAAAGGAGCTGGCATCTCACTCTCTTTGAATCTTCTTTATCATGCTAGGATTAACAGGAAAAAGCTAAAAATTTCAGAATTGCACCTTGCAATGTGGAGATATTACTGTTTGTGCATTTACAATATTCATTGATTTTTGCCATTGAAAAACATGTTTTTCATATACCAGAAATGTTTGAAGCTACTGACTGAATGAAAGGAGCTGGCATCTCACTCTCTTTGAATCTTCTTTATCATGCTAGGATTAACAGGAAAAAGCAAAAAATTTCAGAATTGCACCTTGCAATGTGGAGATATTACTGTTTGTGCATTTACAATATTCATTGATTTTTGCCATTGAAAAACATGTTTTTCATATACCAGAAATGTTTGAAGCTACTGACTGAATGAAAGGAGCTGGCATCTCACTCTCTTTGAATCTTCTTTATCATGCTAGGATTAGCAGGAAAAAGCAAAAAATTTCAGAATTGCACCTTGCAATGTGGAGATATTACTGTTTGTGCATTTACAATATTCATTGATTTTTGCCATTGAAAAACGTCCAGAAATGTTTGAAGCTACTGACTGAATGAAAGGAGCTGGCATCTCACTCTCTTTGAATCTTCTTTATCATGCTAGGATTAATAGGAAAAAGCTAAAAATTTCAGAATTGCACCGTGCAATGTGGAGATATTACTGTTTGTGCATTTACAATATTCATTGATTTTTGCCATTGAAAAACGTCCAGAAATGTTTGAAGCTACTGACTGAATGAAAGGAGCTGGCATCTCACTCTCTTTGAATCTTCTTTATCATGCTAGGATTAACAGGAAAAAGCAAAAAATTTCAGAATTGCACCTTGCAATGTGGAGATATTACTGTTTGTGCATTTACAATATTCATTGATTTTTGCCATTGAAAAACATGTTTTTCATATACCAGAAATGTTTGAAGCTACTGACTGAATGAAAGGAGCTGGCATCTCACTCTCTTTGAATCTTCTTTATCATGCTAGGATTAACAGGAAAAAGCTAAAAATTTCAGAATTGCACCGTGCAATGTGGAGATATTACTGTTTGTGCATTTACAATATTCATTGATTTTTGCCATTGAAAAACATGTTTTTCATATACCAGAAATGTTTGAAGCTACTGACTGAATGAAAGGAGCTGGCATCTCACTCTCTTTGAATCTTCTTTATCATGCTAGGATTAGCAGGAAAAAGCAAAAAATTTCAGAATTGCACCGTGCAATGTGGAGATATTACTGTTTGTGCATTTACAATATTCATTGATTTTTGCCATTGAAAAACGTCCAGAAATGTTTGAAGCTACTGACTGAATGAAAGGAGCTGGCATCTCACTCTCTTTGAATCTTCTTTATCATGCTAGGATTAGCAGGAAAAAGCAAAAAATTTCAGAATTGCACCTTGCAATGTGGAGATATTACTGTTTGTGCATTTACAATATTCATTGATTTTTGCCATTGAAAAACATGTTTTTCATATACCAGAAATGTTTGAAGCTACTGACTGAATGAAAGGAGCTGGCATCTCACTCTCTTTGAATCTTCTTTATCATGCTAGGATTAACAGGAAAAAGCTAAAAATTTCAGAATTGCACCGTGCAATGTGGAGATATTACTGTTTGTGCATTTACAATATTCATTGATTTTTGCCATTGAAAAACATGTTTTTCATATACCAGAAATGTTTGAAGCTACTGACTGAATGAAAGGAGCTGGCATCTCACTCTCTTTGAATCTTCTTTATCATGCTAGGATTAACAGGAAAAAGCAAAAAATTTCAGAATTGCACCGTGCAATGTGGAGATATTACTGTTTGTGCATTTACAATATTCATTGATTTTTGCCATTGAAAAACATGTTTTTCATATACCAGAAATGTTTGAAGCTACTGACTGAATGAAAGGAGCTGGCATCTCACTCTCTTTGAATCTTCTTTATCATGCTAGGATTAGCAGGAAAAAGCAAAAAATTTCAGAATTGCACCGTGCAATGTGGAGATATTACTGTTTGTGCATTTACAATATTCATTGATTTTTGCCATTGAAAACATGTTTTTCATATACCAGAAATGTTTGAAGCTACTGACTGAATGAAAGGAGCTGGCATCTCACTCTCTTTGAATCTTCTTTATCATGCTAGGATTAGCAGGAAAAAGCAAAAAATTTCAGAATTGCACCGTGCAATGTGGAGATATTACTGTTTGTGCATTTACAATATTCATTGATTTTTGCCATTGAAAAACATGTTTTTCATATACCAGAAATGTTTGAAGCTACTGACTGAATGAAAGGAGCTGGCATCTCACTCTCTTTGAATCTTCTTTATCATGCTAGGATTAACAGGAAAAAGCTAAAAATTTCAGAATTGCACCGTGCAATGTGGAGATATTACTGTTTGTGCATTTACAATATTCATTGATTTTTGCCATTGAAAAACATGTTTTTCATATACCAGAAATGTTTGAAGCTACTGACTGAATGAAAGGAGCTGGCATCTCACTCTCTTTGAATCTTCTTTATCATGCTAGGATTAGCAGGAAAAAGCAAAAAATTTCAGAATTGCACCGTGCAATGTGGAGATATTACTGTTTGTGCATTTACAATATTCATTGATTTTTGCCATTGAAAAACGTCCAGAAATGTTTGAAGCTACTGACTGAATGAAAGGAGCTGGCATCTCACTCTCTTTGAATCTTCTTTATCATGCTAGGATTAGCAGGAAAAAGCAAAAAATTTCAGAATTGCACCTTGCAATGTGGAGATATTACTGTTTGTGCATTTACAATATTCATTGATTTTTGCCATTGAAAAACATGTTTTTCATATACCAGAAATGTTTGAAGCTACTGACTGAATGAAAGGAGCTGGCATCTCACTCTCTTTGAATCTTCTTTATCATGCTAGGATTAGCAGGAAAAAGCTAAAAATTTCAGAATTGCAACTTGCAATGTGGAGATATTACTGTTTGTGCATTTACAATATTCATTGATTTTTGCCATTGAAAAACATGTTTTCATATACCCAGAAATGTTTGAAGCTACTGACTGAATGAAAGGAGCTGGCATCTCACTCTCTTTGAATCTTCTTTATCATGCTAGGATTAGCAGGAAAAAGCAAAAATTTCAGAATTGCACCGTGCAATGTGGAGATATTACTGTTTGTGCATTTACAATATTCATTGATTTTTGCCATTGAAAAACATGTTTTTCATATACCAGAAATGTTTGAAGCTACTGACTGAATGAAAGGAGCTGGCATCTCACTCTCTTTGAATCTTCTTTATCATGCTAGGATTAGCAGGAAAAAGCAAAAAATTTCAGAATTGCACCGTGCAATGTGGAGATATTACTGTTTGTGCATTTACAATATTCATTGATTTTTGCCATTGAAAAACATGTTTTTCATATACCAGAAATGTTTGAAGCTACTGACTGAATGAAAGGAGCTGGCATCTCACTCTCTTTGAATCTTCTTTATCATGCTAGGATTAGCAGGAAAAAGCAAAAAATTTCAGAATTGCACCGTGCAATGTGGAGATATTACTGTTTGTGCATTTACAATATTCATTGATTTTTGCCATTGAAAAACATGTTTTCATATACCAGAAATGTTTGAAGCTACTGACTGAATGAAAGGAGCTGGCATCTCACTCTCTTTGAATCTTCTTTATCATGCTAGGATTAACAGGAAAAAGCTAAAAATTTCAGAATTGCACCGTGCAATGTGGAGATATTACTGTTTGTGCATTTACAATATTCATTGATTTTTGCCATTGAAAAACATGTTTTTCATATACCAGAAATGTTTGAAGCTACTGACTGAATGAAAGGAGCTGGCATCTCACTCTCTTTGAATCTTCTTTATCATGCTAGGATTAGGGCAGGAAAAAGCTAAAATTTCAGAATTGCACCGTGCAATGTGGAGATATTACTGTTTG
>NW_027368295.1:0-50869 GCF_046119375.1 Phyllobates terribilis | reverse complement strand
ATTGTTTTTATAAACCAAGATTTGGGATTTGCACTTTGCTTTGGGTTTAAGGTTGGTTTTGGCATAAAGTTCATTATGCTTGCTGCATATTCAGGTTTAGAGCTGTAGTTCATGTATAGTAAGTTACAATGAAAAACTGGGAACACTGAATCCAGGTCAAAGCCGTCGTATTTTTTCTTTCGAAACCATGAAATCTAAGTATCGCATCCCTTATTTTTCTCTAGGTGGCAAAACAATGAACGCGCTTAAGCAGCGACTTTCTTGGATGTTACCGAGTTGACAATGGTGGCGAACTCCGGACCCTGCATAGACGCATCAGTCAAATGTTATTAGCAATCAGCAATAATATTCAGTTGCTTTCATTCTACTTAAGCCACAAATTGAGTAAAATGTTAATAGCAAGGCGTTTTTGCACGGAACCACCCATTATATGGCCAAATTTGCATGGAACCACCCCTATACCGATTCCGAACCATCCAAATTTCATCATTTTCTTACCAGGAATCACCCTTGGACAGATTCCATCAAAAATTCTGTTAAAAACGGTGTAATGGCCAAAATACCCTCATCCTTTTAAATAAAATACAATTTTAATACAATTCTACCCTTGTTTACTTTATTTTTGCTTAGTTTTTTTCTCCTCGCAAATGGCGTTCCTTCTTCCGTTTGACCTCTTCAATGGTGATGTTCCTGCGTTCTTCCCAAATCGACCACTTCAATGGTGATGTTAGAGATTTCGTTCGACCTCTTCAATGGTGATGTTTGAGATTTCGTTCGACCTCTTCAATGGTGATGTTTGAGATTTCGTTCCTGCGTTCTTCCCAAATCAAACCCTAATTGAACCCAAATTCGGCCATATACAGTGATTAGGGTTCCTGCATTCCTGCGTTCTTTCCAAATCGAACACAATTCCCAATTTCGACCTCTTTGATGTGTTCCTGTATTTCATCGAACCCAATTTCGACCTCTTTGCTGCGTTCCTGTATTACATCGAACCCAATTTCGACCTCTTTGCTGGAAATCGAAAACGAAGAAGAAGCTGGAAATCGAAAGAAGAAGCTGGAAATCGAACCCAATTTCAGCCTCTTTGCTGGAAAACGAAGGAGCTCATCGAACAAGCTGGAAATCGAAAACGAAGAACGTAGGAGCTCATCGAAGAAGAACCTGGAATTAACGAAAACGAAGAACGAAGGAGCATCTCCCCATTTAACGAAAAACGAAGAACAAAGAAGCATCTCCCCATTTTCTTTTCTTTTTCTTTTGGCCCTAATTTCTTTTTCTTTTCTTTTTTTTTAAACTTTGGTTTTTATTGTAAATTTGAAATTCTGTCAGGGGTAATTTTTTTTTCGCTAATTTGGATGGAAAATCTAACGGAATAGGGGGAGGGTGGCTCCTGATAAGAAATTGATGAAATTTGGGTGGTTCGGAATAATTATCGATATAGAGGGTGGTTCGGATAATTATCGATATAGGGGGTGGTTCCTTGCAAATTCGGCCATATGAGGGGTAGTTCGGTGCAAAAACGCCTATTAACAATCAGCAATAATATCATACCTTCAAAGAAGCACCACCCACAAGAAATCCATCTATGTCATCTTTCTTTGCTAGCTCTGCGCAGTTGCCTCCGTTTACAGAACCTGCACATAGCTTCAAACTTAAAACAATAATCCCAAGATGAAACTGAAGATTAGGCTTTCAAGTTTCAACAGCATTGCTAACAGTAAACAAAAGAGAGATGGCGATGAACTTATACCTCCGTATATTATACGTGTCTTAGATGCAACTTCATCAGATACATTCTTTTTCAGCCAATCGCGGACAGCAACATGAACCTCCTGAGCTTGTTCAGGACTGGCCACTTTACCGGTCCCAATAGCCATACAGGTTCATATGCAATGACTACATTGTCCCAGCTAGGTAGAGCGTCTGAATATATAACGACAGCTATTTCAATGCTTTCGAATTACATGTAGTAGAAACTGAAGGCAGTATATGATTACCTGCAAAAGCCTTCAACTGGTTGAAACAGACATCAAATGTTTTGCCTGACTCTCTTTCGTCAAGCTTCTCCCCAATGCAAGCTATCACTCCAACACCTTGTGATAGGGCATATGCAGCCTTCTTCCCTATGAACTGCATCCACACACCCAACAGAAAATATTAGTTTGATTAACATGAAAGTAGTGAACTAAAAGATGCTAGTGAGAATGATGAAAGAGATTAACCTGGTCATCTTCGCCTATGACATGTCTTCTCTCAGAATGCCCAAGGATAACCCATTGGCAACCAATATCTTTCACTTGCTCAACACTATGATTTACAAAATGAGTAAGAGAGGGCTTATACAGGCGAAGAATTTATGCGCGTGAAAGTCTATTTACAGGAGTGTTTAGATATATTTCAAACTCATTTACATTGGCAGTTATTTCGTTAAGGATTTGCTTTTGTAAGAAGTATACTGACATCTGTAACAAATATTGTAGAACAAAGTCTCCACTCAGCAGAAACATATTACAGTACATCTTACCCATTGCATTAGGTCCCAATATAGATAACTTAATAGAAATGATTAGAACCATGAACTCAAAACATGAAGGAGCCAGCACTCTGCATGCAGCTAAGAGGGATTTTGCCATTTGGGTGCTGGCATGCTCAAGCTAGAAGCATTGGTTTTATTTTTTTTGAAAAAAAAGTGGAGTCGTTTCTTGACTTATGTAAGCTATCTATCTACATTCATTCACACTGTCGAATTACGGTACAAATAAGCATGCTGATTGTGCAACTGGGTGCCAACTATAACCACTCATTGTGATTAAGGTGATAAAAACTATCTAAAGTTATAGAGATAACTTGAATTCACTTCCACGAGATTTTATTAATTACCACAAAAAGCAAAAAGTCACCTGATTTCACCAGTATAAGCACCTCCCTTTCCAATCCAACAGTTTTGTGCAGACACCTCTATCCGACTGGTAAGAGAGTTCTTTACTTGATCAATGTAAACAAAAGGCGGTGACACCACAACATCTGTCCATAAATATAACTGTATAAGCAAGTATAGAAGATGTCCAAATACGTTTTTGTTGTGAAATCATAAATACAGTGACATGGTATATGTATCAAAAGGGGTGCTGAGCAACCATTCACACAAAGAGCATTTGAATGCATGCATATAGCATTAGCCCCATCTCAATGTATGGCTTGCATTTGTCATAATCATATCTTTCCAGCGAGGAAAATGTCTACATAAGACATTGAAATATTGCAGTTCAACCATTTTTTGCATAGTGACCTATTCTAACGCATTAAACTTGCAGAAATTGAGTCAATTGACTTACCAACATCAGGCTCCAATGTTGCATTGTTCAGCTCTGCAATAAGCTTGGAGATGGATTCCTTGGTCCCATTCTGCCAGGAAAAAATGAAACAGAAACAGGTATTAGATATGGCACCAGTTACTTACTTTTACTTGCACGTCACTATACAAAGCATAATCAACAGTACGTCCAAGTATATATAACAAAAACACAGTATAACCAATCAACTTAGCTGTTGTATTTGCTAGATGTAATCTTTGCAAGCATTGCAGAAAAGGCAAAAGGATAACAAACAGCACTGCATAACTAGATAAGCTCTTACCAACAACAACCCCGTGAGGTGTCTGCTGGTCATAACAAACCTAAATACTAATACTTTCGAATAAATCATACAAAAGAAATATGATATCTGACCATTCAACCAATTCCAAAGAAGTAAACAGCTAAATCAATCAAAAAACTGAAGACGATCATCAACTGGCTGATTATATGAGAAATAATTAGTAAGAAAATTGTAATTGTAAAATTCAATTGACAGCTATTTGTCATTGAAATATTGTGCGTTGAATAATAGCAATTATCGGAGGAGAAACTGTCTCATGATTCAATTCTGTCTAGCGAAACCATTGATTTCCATCGAAGATGATGTTTATCAATGTCAGGCATGCATAAAACGTGAAGGAGCGGTGGAAGAACGAGGACTAGTTAGAAGAAGGCGTCGTCACTTACACACTTCCAGTTACCACCAACAAAGAACTGCAAAAAATGGAAGAGAACACGAATTACTATCCAGTCTATGCGGTAACGAAATGCACGGATTATTAGATCCACATATTAGATTATAGAAGGAATGAAGAGAATGTGGTTAAACCTTTCCAGACGCGGCCATGGCAGCAACACCTCTGGAGCCTCTGGAAGCAGAGGAAAGGCGAAGATGAGAAGAGACCCTTGTCGAATAGGAGTGTAGAGTTGCCGTCGAAGTTTAAGCAAGAGGACCTGCGAAAACCAGGACAGATCTGAGTAGCGACGGAGTTAGGAGCGGAAACCTTGGAGGTGAGAGATGATGTAGAAACGACGGCCATGGCGACAAAGTTTATCTCCTCCTCTCTTCCTCGGTTCTTCTCTCTGCTCTGTGTTTGTGTACTCTTTCAGAAGGGAAAGTGACGATTTATGTTATGTCAGTCCAATAGTGAGTTTGGCGCGTGCATGTGAGATTTGTGGTTGGTGAAAGTGTCCGATGGTGGAAAACAGGAGGTTGGCGGACACGCGTTTAGGGAAGGGGTTTAGGAGTGTGTTAGATTCGAGGGGTAACTCTATCGGGACGTGAGGTGGTCGTTGTTGGGGTTTCTGCCCTTCAACGGGGGCGTCTGTTGGTCATTATCTAAATTGTTAATGTCGTTCTAAACGGCGTCGTACCTGTTCACGTGGACAAGTCCCAACGAAGTTGGATGAGCGTCATAAATTGCGGTGAGGTGGGTGGAAAAAGTAGGGTTAACGTGAATGACACCACATGGGTACGGGTTGATTTTAAGGCTATTGTCAATGGGTAAGGATTAGGAAGAAACTAACCCCTCTATCAGAAGAGTGGATTGGATAGTTATAGAATTCATTATTTTGGAAATGCGTTTTATGTTTGTTGTTTTAGCTATGTTTATAGAGAAATAACTGGAGTTGTTAATTTTATTGCGAAGAGTGGGGTGGATGGAGCTAAGTTAGTGAAAATCGTTAATCTTACAATAAAGAGAGGAAGACACGAGGACATCTTTGAACCGTTTTCATTTGAGAGCATTAATGATCTCTGAAGAAGGTTTTTGTGATTTTGTTAAGATTATCAGGCATGATGATTCAGATTTTTCCTTTTATTATGAGATATTTGTATAGGTTGTCTAAACAAATCAAAATCCAATCATTATTGTTAATTTTGTGATTAATGGTCAATGATTAACTGTCAAAGGTTAACGGTTAACGCAGTCAACGGTCAATGGCGGCAACGCCTAAATTTTTCATCCATTTTTCCGAGTAAGTTTTTTTCCCCATGGATGGGTAACATTTTGTATGTAAATGTGCAACAAATCTATATAAATGTGCATTACAATGTGGATAGTTTTGGTTGATCTTTCCAAGATTTTATTAGTGATGTGCATGAAAACTTTAATATATGTATAAGCCTTGCTCAATGTGATATATATGGTTAAGGTTTTCCTAGTAAATGTATAGGCTTGTGAATGTGGTGTTGCATATGCATCAAAATATTATCATTGCAAGACTTTTTAATGAATGTGCATGAAAACATTAATATATGTTCAATTCTTTTTAGTGGAATGTGCACATGTTTCCTATAGAAATGAATATGCATTAAATATTATTATTGTGCAAGGTTCTTTTACAAAATTTGCAAGATTTTCTTAATAAATAAGCCATTGTGAATGTGGTTATTTTGAATGTGCATCAAAATACTATTATTGTGCAGTCTCCAAGAATTTCTAGTTGAATGTGAATTAGTTTCCTATAAATGTGCAAACGTTTCTTATCAATGTACAAGCTTGTGAAAATGGTTCTCGTGGATATGCATCAAATGTGCATCGATTTTCTATGCATGTTCAAGATACTATGAGTAAATGGGCAAGCTTTATAAGTAATCGTGCAAGACCGTCTAAGTAAATGTGCATGGTATTTTAAGTAAATGTGCACTAGAATATGATTAGGTTTAGTTAATTTTTCCCAAAATTTGCTTAATGATGTGCGTGAAAACTTTAATATTTGTTTAAATCTTTTCAGTTGATTATGTATTAGTATCATGTATGTGGGAGGTTTTCTTTATAAATAATAAGGTTTTGGGAATGTAATGTTATAGATGTGCATCGAGATATTATCATTGTACAAGATTTTCTTAATAAAGGTGCAATATTTCTGAATGAATGTGCATGAAAATATATATGTTCAAAACCTTCTTAGTGGAATGTGCACATTTTTCCTACAAAAGTGAATGTGCATCAAAATATCATATTTGTGTGAGGTTCTCTTACAAAATGTGAAATACTTTCTTAACAATGTACAATCCTTGTGATTTTGGTTGTTGTCGATGTGCATCAAATATGCATAAGTTTTCTATACATGTGCAAGATATTTTGAGTGAATGTGCAAGGTTTTATGAGTAACTATGCAAGGTTTATGAATGATTGTGTAAGATTGTATGAGTAAATGTGCAAGATATTCTAAGTAAATGTGCAATCTTTTTATGATTAAATGTGATTGAAAATTTTAATATATAACCTTCTTAATTATATGTGCATCGGTTTCTTGTATATGTGCTTGATTTTCTTAGTAAATATACATGTAAATGCTAATATCTGTAAAATGCTTAAAATATTGTCCTTCCAAAAGCAATACAAAATCTTTATTATTTTATTACACTTACACAAACGCTTAAGAACAAGGTAGAAATTATCTTAGAAAATCTATACAATATAATACAATTTTATAGCACATTCAAGTATAAAATGTCACACATTCAAAATATTTGTTTGGGGAGAAAAAAACCCTGAAAAGATATAATTTTTGGACCCTAAAAAATTTTAAAAAAAATATAAAGTCAACGCCCGTTCAAAGTTGTTGACTTAATCAACCCATGTTAAATGAGGTTGAACCTTAACCGTTGATTTTTTTTTCAAATCCAAGCGCTAGTATTGATTCTCATTTCTCACACAAGGAAAAGTTTCTTACATGAAAACTTTTCCTTTGTGAATTGACATGAATCTAGTTATATTATCTTCCTTCATAATCAACAAAATGCATATTGTACACTTTTATAAGCTGAAACCTCTTGCTTTCATTCAATCACTTTTACAGTTTCAACTCACTGAAGTGGTGGTTGAAGGCTATAGTTTAGCTCTTTCGTAATACGATTAAGTGCATTTGACACGTCTCCTTAAATATCTTTTTCACGGTCCTCATACAGTTACAAACTTCTAGATGGTTTCACAAGCTACAACATCTTCATTGTTACAAGGGGTGTACTAAAGCAACATATTTTCTCATTGGCTTAGAGACGACTTCTGGAGACTGGCATTTTTCATTCCACTTCTATTGCATTTGTATTTGGTTAATAATGATTTCAAAATGATGGGGACAAGACTTCCTACGATCCAGTTCATCGATCCATTGTTTAATCTGTAAGTTTTTATACACCATCCATTTTGATGGATGTAAGATTGTCAGGACAGAATTCCAACTTTATTCGTGTACCGGAAAAATCCTAATTCTAATATATCATAAATTTAGGTTTTTTAGTTGCTTTGTTCTTCAATGCCTTTATTAGTTTTTGTAGTTGCTTTGTTTTTTCTTGAAAATGTTGTAGTTGTTTGTCTTTTTTTATAAGTGTTGGGATGATATATGTTGGGTTGGATCGATTTTTTTAAAATTTTACTACCCGTGTAGCCAAATAATTAATTTTCTTGTTTAAAACTTTTATTCTTTACATTTTATCATGACAATTACATATTCCAAATTGGATTATGCGGGATATTAAGTTACTCACAATTTTTCTTTTTTCTTTTTTATAATTTCTTTGTTCCATTTTTTCTTATGTACTTCAAAAAAGTAGGACTGAATATTCAATAATTTAAAGAAATTTTATATAGTAATGACTAGGAGGATATTTGTTGTCAAAATCTGACTCTTAGGACTAAAATTGTGAAAGTAATTACAAATAATAAGTAGTCTATTATAATTAAAACTATCCAATCTAATAAATAAAAGTAAAAACTATTCATATTAACACATGTGTAAATGTTCTTTCACATCGAAACTCAATGAAATTTTTCGACCATTGGATGTGTATAAAAAACCATGTTAAAGGTTGAGATTTTCAGCCTCCCACATCGAAAACATAATGAAGTCTCCTTGCCTCTAAGGTGTATAAAAGGAGATGACAAGATCCTCAGTAGAACTCGGTTTTTATGTTTTTCTTCCTATTGAAGTTGAGCTTAAACAATAGAAGCCTTATAATCAATTTTCCAGTTTAAAACTTTTATTTCTTATTATCATGAAAGTTAGATTTCTCAAATTGATTTATGTGGGATTTTAAGTTACTATCTCTCTGCAATTTTTTAATGATTTATTTCTTCCATTTTTCTAGCATGTGTGATTCATAAAAGTTGGTTGAATGTTCAATAATTTAGTGAATTTTTATATAGTAATCACTACGAGGATATGTTTTGTTAAAGTATTACTCTTAACTCTAAAGTTATGAAAAATATATAATTAATAAGTATTTTGTTATAATTACAGTTATATCCTTCATATTTAACACATGTGTAAATGTTCTCCCATGTGAAAATTCAGTGAATTTTTTACCATTGGGTGTGTAAAAAAAGTCATGTTACAAGTTGAGATTTTTGAGCCTCTCACATCGGAAATTTAATGAAGTTTCTTACTCTTTGATTTGTATGAAAAGAAGATCACAAGATCCCAATTGAAATGTTTTTTTTCCCTCTTATTATTCAAGTTGAACTTAAAATAATAAAAGTACAATAATCAATTTTCCATTTTAATTTTTTTTATTTCTTATGTTTTATCATGGCAATTAGATTTTTCGAATTAGATTATGTGAGATTTTCAGTTACTAATGATCTTTCTGTAAAAAAAAATTACGATTTTTTCCTTCCATTTTTTCTTGTCTATGTAGTTCATTAAACTTGGATTGAATATTCAATAATTGAGAGAGTTTTATATAATAGTGACTACGAGGATATTTGTTGTGAGACTTGTATCATTAAAATTATGAAAAAAATATACAATTATTAAGTAGTCTATTATAATTAAAACTATCCAATCTAACCAAAATAAGTTAAGACTATCCATATTATCACATGTTTAAATGTTTCCCCGCATCAAAACTCAATGAAATTGTTTACCATTAGATGTATATAAAAAGTCATGTTACAAGTTGAGATTTTCAGCCTCCCACGTCGAAAACATAATGAAGTTTTCTTCTCTTTGAGGTAAAGAAGATCACAAGGCCCCTGGTAGAAATGAGTTTTTATATTTCTCTTATTATTCAATTTGAGCTTAAAATAATAGAAGCACAATAATCAATTTTCCAGTTTAAAACTTTTATTTCTTAGGTTTTATCATGACAATTAGATTTTCTGAATTGGATTATGTGGGATTTTCAGTTACATACGATCTTTCTTTATTTTTTTAAATTTTTAGTGATTTTTTCTTCCATTTTCTCTAGCCTGTGTACTTTATAAAAGTGGAATTGCATATTCAATAAATGAAAGAATTTTCATATAGTAAATGACTACGAGGATATTTGTTGTGAAAATCTAACTCTTAGCACTAAAATTATAAAAAATATATAACTAATAAGTAGTCTATTATAATTAAAACTATCCATTCAACTTTTAAAAGTAAAAACTGTCCATATTAACACATGTTCAAATATTCTCCCACGTCAAGACTCAATGAAATTTTTGACCATTGGATGTGTATAAAAAGTCATGTTACAGGTTGAGATTTTTTAGCCTCCCACATCGGAAAGTTAATGAAGTTTCCTTCTTTTTAAGGAGTATAAAAGAAGATCACAAGATCCCGGTAGAAATGTATTTTTGGTTTCTCTTATTAATCAAGTTGAACTTAAAACAACAGAAGCTCAATAATCAGTTTTCCAGTATAAATTTTTTATTTCTTACACTTTACCATGACAATTTGATTTCTGAAATAGATTATGTGGGATTTTTAGTTACTAACGTTATTTCTTTAATTTTTTAATTTGTTTTATTTCTTCTATTTTCTAGCCTATGTACTTCATTAAAGTTTGATTGAATGTTTAATAATTAAGGAAAACATTATATAGTAATGACTACGAGGATATTTGTTGTGAAAATCTGACTCTTAACATTAAAATTATGAAAAAAATATACAACTAATAAATAGTCTATTATTATTAAAACTATTCAATCTAACCAAAATAAGTTAAAACTATTCATATTAACACATGTGTAAATGCTCTCCCACATTGAAATTCAATAAAATTTTAGACCATTGGATGTGTATAAAAATCCATGTTACATGTTGAGATTTTCAGCCTCCCACATCGGAAACTTAATGAAGTTTCTCTTCTTTGAGGTGTATAAAAGGAGATAACAAGACCCTCGGTAGAAATGGATTTTTGTGTTGCTCTTAAGTTGAGCTTAAAACAATAGAAGCCCAATAATAAATTTTTCAGTTTAAAACTGACATTTCTTATGTTTTATCATGACAATTAGTTTTGCTAAATTGGATTATGTGAGATTTCAGTTACTAATGATCTTTCTTTTTTCTAACGTATTTTTTATAGCATACTAGAGCCGGGGGCCCGTTCTTCGCACGGGCATGATTGCTATCTATTGTGTTGTCCTATATGTTCTTTACAACGACTGTTAATATTGTTTTGATCATTTCCTTTTATATATATTTTGTTGTTTTTTATGCCATTTTGTGTAATCTACCAACTTTATCTCATTACGTTCATGTAATGACATTTTTCACGTTTTTTTACCACATGCTACTTCGATTCCGTAATATATTTATTTACTAATTATCATTTTTCCCGGTGAATCAAATTATGTACATTCTATCCATCCTCTCCAATTTTCTCCAACAGGTTGTTTATATTTTTATATTTTTAATTATTTTTTCTATTAAGTTTTTTCCTCTTTTCCCTTTTTTTTCCTATGTCTTTTTTTTATTTTTTTATTCGTGGCGTAGTTGTTTTTTTGTATTCTTTTCTTTTTTGAAAATACTTCTGTATTTAAAAACCAAATGAATACTTCTATTCTTGTTTTGGTCTATTTACAATTTGACTTTTTCTACAACCCTTTCAAATTGACCTAATCGACATCATTTGTCTAAAGAATAAAAACACTATTTAAAAACCAAATAAATACTTCTTTTCTTCTTTTAACGTAACTGCAATTAAAAATCAGAATATAAAATGAATTAGAGTTTTGATAGGTCAAATATTAAATTAAGAAACTTATACTCATAAAGGTGAAAAAACGGTGGTATAATGTTTCACCTTTAATTTGAGGTTTCTTTTTTTGTCTTTGGTTTGACTCCAATTGATTTGACTCAAATTCAAACTTAAAAAAGTATCTCTACTTTGAATGAGATGAAAAACCGAAATTGGAGTAACTGTTTTTCCAAATCACAATTGATTGCTTACCATTTAAAAACCAAATAAATACTTCTTTTCTTGTTTTAACGTAACTGCAATTAAAAATCAGAATCTGAAATGAATTAGAGTTTTGATAGGTCAAATATTAAATTAAGAAACTTATACTCATAAAGGTGAAAAAACGGTGGTATAATGTTTCAACTAAAAATTGAGGTTTCTTTTTTTGTCTTTGGTTTGACTCCAATTGATTTGACTCAAATTCAAACTTAAAAAAGTATCTCTACTTTGAATGAGGTGAAAAACCAAAATTGGAGTAACTGTTTTTCCAAATCACCATTGATTGCTTTGTTGTTAAATCAAGAGGTTAAGTTTCATCCATTTACTTTAGTCAAATATATTAATATTATTTATTTTTAATTGCCTAGTTCTTTTGATCATGCTTCACATCCATGAATACACTAATATTATTCTTGTGTTTTATTTTAGGTAAATCCATCAAGACTTGGTACTGATTTGGATTAATTGCAACCCCACACATATGAGGACCAATCAAGACGTATTTACATAATTAGCGGTTGAACTCAAGCAAAATGAATACAAAAGATTTTGTACTATATTGTGTTCCAGGATACAACAAAGTCCTGTTTATTTGTTTCACTCTTTTTCCTTCTCAGGGTACCTTATTTCCTCCTTTAAAAATAGTAAAGAGTATCTACACACTTGTGTATGCAAATATACTAAACATGTTCTATATATAGATTTCTTGAATTAGGGTTTGTGTTATGCGTGTTTTGTCATGTAATGTAATGGTTCTTTTGCAGTGTATTTTTTCCGTCCCTTTAATATAATGAATACTTGTCACTTCATTCCAGTTAACATGTTATATATGACATTCGTGACCGTGCTATGCACGACCCTTATTCAATTTAAGTACCTTTTTAGCGTTTCATATTACCGAGACACTATTTTCCCTATCGTTTACGACTGTCCATTTTTTTTTAAAAAAGGGGTATGGTTGTACCGTTATTTTGCAGGAGATTCACTTTTAATTTAATTGTTCTTTTGGGTTACCATTGAACCTTTGGTGTGTGTGTTTTGTAGTTCATCCATTATTTCTAAAGAATGAAATACAATAAGTAAATAATTAGCTTGTTAGTAAGACTCTGTTATTTTATTTGAGTGAAATTTCATACAGATTTTTTAATAAAATTACACGTTTTTACTTCAATTAAGTATCGTGTATATCCACCCTTTTTCCTTATAAATTTAATAATTGTATATTAATTTTAGATTCTCTTGTGTTATCTTTGTTTGTTATTTGGATTATATTATGTATCGTTGTTGTTCTTTGCTCCTTTTTACCAATTCGTAAGGCTTAGAGAGAAATCACAATTAACAACACAATTTAGAAGAATTACCTGAATTCAGAGACAAAAAACGAAGTCAGGCCAATTAACAGCACAATTTAGAACAATTACCTGAATTCAGATGCGCAATTCGTTAAACTGAGATAGGAATCAAAATGAACAACATTCAAATAGGGAGGACGAAAGCTAACGGAGGAAAGGACAAAGACAAACCTGAATTCAGAGACGAAGAACACAAACAGGGATGAACTGGACTGCGCAACTCGAATGCACCACAGGTTCATCAAAAATGGATGCGCAATTCGTTAAACTGAGAGAGGAATCAAAATGAACAACATTCAAATAGGGAGGATGAAAGATAACGGGGAAAAGAACGAAGACAAACCTGAATTCAGAGACGAAGAACACAGACATGCGAATGAAGGGGATGCGCAATGCGAATACCACACATCGTCAATAAATATATAGACGACTCATAAGATTGAGGAAGAGGAGGATAAGAGAGGATCAAAGGGAATTAATGGAAATGAAGATAAAGAAGACGAAACCGTAGGTCAAAGGGCGAAACCGTCGGCATTGCATGGAAAGGAGGAGGAAGGAATTGAAGGAAAAATGAAAAGGCCAAAGTGCATTTACTTTTTGAGAGTCCCTAATCATTTATTATATTAAGATGTACTTCATAAATGTTGGATTGCATATTCAATAATTGATAAAGTTTCATGTAGTAATGACTACGAGGATATTTTGTTGTGATAATGTAACTCTTAGCACTAAAATTATGAACACATATATAATTAATAAGTAGTCTATTATAATTAAAATTGTCCACTTTAACGCAAAAAAAAAGTAAGTGTCAAAGTTAACACATGTTCAATTATTCTCCCACATCGAAACTTAATAAAATTTTCAACCATTGGATGTGTATAGAAACTCATGTTACAGGTAAACTTAATAAAGTTTCCTTCACTGAGGTATAAAAAAAGGAGATCACAAGACACACAATTGAAATGGGTGTTTATGTTTCTTTTGTTATTCAAGTTGAGCTTAAAATAATAGAAGTCCAATAATCAATTTTCAATTTTCAATTTTCAATTTAAAAATATTTTGATTTGTTTTTTATCGAATCCGAGCATATACGGATATGTGAGAATTTCTAACTTGTCCATGTTACACAGTCTATAACCTATTCATTTTTACAAAAATATTATTCTTATTTCTTTCCAATATTTCATATATCAACATTTAGATTGCTAAAAAAAATTACATGAATAAAGCAAAGGATAACATATCTGTGTGTTGCTTAATAATTTACATTAAACACATATAATAATGTTCAATGTATATATAATCTCGCAAAAAGACAAAAATCCGTGCGAAGCATAGATTTATTACAAACACTTGCCTAAATATCAAGTATTTACCATTACATTATCAACAAAGTAGATTGGTACTCAATTAAGTGTATGTTTACGTTAATCATCACAATAAAAATAGCAAACAATACATCCCTATATTTAATCAAATAAATACGGACACATCTAAAAAATAGATACTAAACAAACTGTTAAACGAAACATACACAAAATACAATGTGCACGAAACTTACAATCAAACATACTACAAAAACACATCCTCAAAATGATATATCACAAACATCCGTTCGAATAAAAAAGGACACCTATGATAACATATAAACTACATAGCTCGTGCGCAACACGGGCGACAAAGTACTAGTAGTTCTTATATTTGGGTGAGAACAAAAGTTTAAGTGAGAATTGAAAAATGAACATAATTGTGTTCATATCAACAGTATTAATTGCCTAATACTTAAGTTCATTAAAATCAGGAATTGAGGATCGAATCACAAGGAATCTTTAGGATCATACCATAAAATTGGATCGTAGAGTCTTAACTCGTAAGATTTTAACGACTAATAAAAGAATATTTTATATTCATTTATAAACATTATTTTTAAATTCTTCGAATATCAATCCATGTACACTAAATTGTATTTAAAAATCTAGATCTAGGACATTTATAGATGAGACTTGATGCTATACACAATCTCAATTAGAGTTGTTTAGTTGTTAAGCACACATGAGTAAAATCTTATGATTTTTATAGTACTCTATGAGAGATGCCAATATAAAATGATTTTAATCACGTGAAAGAAATAAAAGTGGAATAATTGGGATTTCAAATAGGCATTGGCGTCTCATCATAGTTCAATTTAGGATCATATATGGATCGTAAAATCATAAGATCCTACTGATATTATGAGATCCTATAAGATCCACAGTAAGATTTTGACACGAATAGATTCCAATTATATATCCGGATCAAAGATCAACTTTGGATCATAAAATCGTAAGATTTTCTGATCCGGATCTAGATTTTAGTAACTACGCTTATACTAGTATACGTATATTGGTTTTGATTATGGATGTGCATGAGCATGTATCAATTTGAGTATATAAGTGTATATTGATTTGTTCTGATGTGCACTAACTTTGTTTTGAATGTGTGTGAATTCACTTGGATCCATATGAGGTAATGTTTTCTAAACAACTTGGTACGATCATATTAAGGTGTTCTACTTGTGTCATGTGTCGATTCAACCCAGAAATCCAGACAAGTTCGCCGCTCGAAGCAGACATCGTGTCTTTTTAGGATACCCTTTTGGCAAAAGGGTTGGAGGATCTTGGATCTTGAGACGAAGCAAATTTTAGCATCCCAAGACATCTTGTTTTTAGAGTCAATTTTCCCATTTGTCAATTCGGTTGTCCCTCCACCATTTGTGTTGCTTGACGATCACAACTCACCTCGTTATGAGGATTCAGATGGCTCTGAGCAAGTTTAGCCACTCAACCCACCAATTGCTTATGTGCTACTAATGACAACACTTTTGCCTGGTCGTAATGAATTAGGTGAACAAAAGCGTTGTGTGTGCAAAGTTTGCGAGATAAGCGATCTCGCCAATTAATTCTCCTAACTACCCTCTAAATCATAATAAACCAGAATATAGTGCAAGCAAGGTTCGAATCCACAAGAGGCTATCAACTTATAGTCAGTTTCTACTAAGTAGATAAATGTATAAACATGGGATTTTTATCATTCCTAATTCTAAGAAAGCAGTAAAATAGAATATCAATTTATGTAGTAAAGGTGCATATTTGTATTCAATTAGTAATATTGATCATAGAAATTCCAGAACTGAATTTATATGCAGATTCTTATACGAAATTAACTAGCATCTCAAACATAATCTACTAATCTTGTTCTAATTAGTTAACCAGGAAAAACGTATATGATTTAAACTAAAGGAGACATTAATGAAAAGAACATCAGGATACGGAAATAGCAAGCACCACTATCCTATTATGCAACTCTCAACATATAAATTCTAGTTCAAACCGAATCTAAAACTATTGCTTGCTTCAAAGAAATAGAATCTGACAAACAAAACAATATATACTACAGTATGAAATATTCAACTCAATCCGAGGTGATCAATCTAGAATTCAACTAACATTCATTCAACAATTCAATGCAAGAGAAAGACATACAATTTCTGCATAAGAATAATCTGGGAAATATCTCAACAATTACCAATTGAACATCTTTACTAACTTTACTAAGAAATTAGAGTTTAGTTACTCATACCAAAGAAAAATTGCAAAGTCTTGTATAAAATTGGAGAATTCCAGCACAAGGTTCCCAAACTCTCAAACGATGATCAATGGAAAAAGTACGTAGAATAGAACGATTTAAATCCGATAGATTCTAGGGAAGAGCCACTTTAAATAGCCTTAGGTTAAACCTATTCTATCTTCCTAGAATATTAAGTAAAATAATAGAAAACGAATCCAAATTAACAATATCTCAACAACATAATTCGAAAAAAGTAGAAAATAACCGAAATCTCCTTTGGGAAATAAGCCAATCGGCAGGCGCCAGTAGGTCTTCGAAGCCCACCGTTGGTTGCATCCGGGAAACTCAGTAACGCCATCGGCGGGTGTCGAAGAGTGGGTAGGTGGCCGCTGCCGAGAGATCAGCTAAACTCCTTCAGCTTTGGCTTGATCTTCAATGTTGTGCTTCTCCTCCTCTTCTCTTCTCTTCATACCTCCAAGAAGTAGCATAAATAAGCATATATGATCGTAAAGCAGTACACACTAAATACACTATACTACAACACAAAACAACAGTAAAATATGCTTATACCGGTCATAGATGTGTACATCAAATCCCCCCACACTTGAACTCTACTCGTCTCGAGTGGAATCAAGCTACCAATCATCTCTCAATAATGCTCATGTAGAAACTCCAAGTAAAAATTCGCTCACATAGAACTAACAATCAATAAGCTCATTCCCCACACCAACTCAACCTATACAATCAACTCTCTAACTCTCAATATAGAATGCTCTCAACTCACCAAAAATGTAGTCACAACTCAAACATCATCATGGTAACCAAGTACCCATAGTCAATATGCTCAAAATCATCCTAAAATATCGTCAAGAAATAAAAATAAAAACCTATACTCCATCTATTAAAAAACTCCACACCTAACTCCATGCAATGTCCTACTCCACTATATAATGTCCAATCACAACAGAAACAAACTCAACCACCAATTCCTAAATAAAAATATGCATAGCACAACCACAACAATATGCATCCAACAATAGAAAAATAAATCTAATCCTAGATTCTTCTCCATACCATCATTAAGTGTGCACCAAAAATCTCCATAAAAATAAGTAGTAAAAAACCTCAAAGGTATAAGATGCATGCTCAAGAATAATCCAGCAAAGAGATATAATCCTGACTGCTTAGAATGAGAGGTAAAAATAAATAGAAACTAATCTACACCTTATAGCTTCAAGTAAAATCATACCCGAAAGTCCTCCTATGCTCCAAACACTTATGTCTTCGATGCCAAAAGATTGTGAAAAAGAAAGAACGTCCTAAAACACTCAAATTCTTTTTTTCACTCCAATTCTTGCTTAGGTGCCCTCTCACATTTTCAGTTATCACTCTCATCAAAAATAATCTCACCCACCTCACATCTCTCAAGAATCTTATTTTCCAGGTTTAATGCCAGCCAGATTACCTGCTTATTGCATGAGCGCCCCAAAAAATTTTCACTCATCCTAGGATTTTTATTTTGGCTCTTTTCAACTGTGCCTCTTATATATATATATAATTTTGTTATGGAAAAATATAAACAAATAGAAATCATAACATAGTCCCACGTACTTAAAGTAAGCATTGTCCTCAATGGGAATTTCAGATAAATATAAAGAACGAGGGGAGAATAAAAAACCCTAATGCTGAGGTGGTAGTGGTGGATATCCCTGGTATTGGGACCTAGCAAAAGCACCTCAGGTCTACATCTGTTGCAGCACAATCCCTATTTGCTTGTCCTGGTGAGCCCAGCGGGTGTTCTGGGGCGTAGTGTACTCAGTGAAGCGTCGGTCCAAACTCTTGACGCACTCATAAGCATGCCTCGCATAAATCTATGTTATCATCAGCAAGCACGTGCTCCTCCACGAGAGGCACATAGATCCCAGCTACACCGCGCAGGTCCCAATCCTGATAACGGTCACTCAGATATGACAAAGTCTCGGGCCTAAATAGCTCGACTATTCACATTTCGGGGCCCCGATGATGTAGCTATGAATATCACGGAGTTGCTGCCTCTCGTTATCTCCCACCACATACTCCTGCTTAGTAAATAACATGTGAAAGTCTATCATTCGACCAGCATTGAATAGGAAGTGGCGGGAGACGGGCTCCTTAACAGGGCGTTCAAGCCCAAGAGCATCACCAATTAGCTTAATCATTCCCCTGAGACAGATATTCCCCACCTAAGTCCCCCTGGAACTTTACGCAGCTGTGCACAAAAATGGATGATTGATCAAGCACGGTGAAACTATTCTGTGTCATCGTCTACATCACTTGAAGATCGATCAGTGACATCTTGTTCGCCTATGGTTGCTCATAGAACGCAATCCTAATCACCTTGTGGGTGAGGCGTAGGCACGGGTGCGGCCATTGGTAATTGTAGTTGGTCAATGTAGTATTATATGCCGCACCCGTCGAACGGCCCATTCTCGGTCGCCGAGTTTGTCATCGAGTAGTGTAAATGCACTCCAGAAATATAGTCCAAGTCCCCAGACTCTCAGCAAGTAGGTTGCACAACCCAAGTGGAACCACAACTTCTTCCTCTCTTTATCCACTGTGAGAGTTGTAAGGAACTCTCTAGTACAACTCCTAAAATTCAGTGCAAAATAGCCATAAAATCACCTAGCCCGTAGTGCGTCAACATCTCCCTCAAACATACGTCAATGTTCAACCCTCTCGCAAAATTGTCATCGTAAAACATTGTGCTCATTAGATCACGGGAGGCCACGTTTTCCCGGATTTGTGCCGGATCAACCACCTTCTTGGTCCTCTTTGGTGATGGACCACTACTCGGACTGGCTTTGACACTCGAAGGATGACGAGAAGTGCTCATAATGGAAGAATGTGTAAAAAGGGATGAAAAGGAAATTACCGAACCTCTATAGAAACAACCGGTAACGGGTGCCTTAAGCAATTGACGGGCTCCCAAATTTCAAGGGTGATGTTGCCAGCGGGTGCTACAGGAGCGTCAAAGGGCACCGATATAAATATGATGTTTGCGCATTTTGCACGACCGCGGGCATTGTAGCGTATAGGCGACCGTCGGAGCTCACAATGTCGAATTTGCAAAAGGCGGAGGGGGCTCCAAAAATACGGGGATCGTCGTGCAGAACAACGAATTCTGGACAAGCAATCGCTGAATCTGAAGATGCCGTCGCCGGGATCTAAGGAAGAACAACTCAAAAACCTTGAAAACAGTTTAAAACTTGACAAACACTTCAAATACTCCTCTCCCCTTCAAATCACCTTCACATGGGGCAACTGACCTGTCAAACTCATATCGGAAGTGCGAAACCAATGGTGATGGCTTGGATAGATTTTTGTCGGGTAAAAATTAGGGTTTTTGCTTTGTTTTCTGGAAGTGATGAGTGAATAGTAACCGGGTAGTGTGTTTTATTGGTGGTATGGGTTTAGGTTTGAGGATGAATGTGGTATAAAGTGGAAAGGAAGGAGGTAATTTTTGTGAGTTTGGGTATAGCAAGGTTGTGGAGGAAGAAGAAGATGAATAAGGATGAGGGTAAATATGGAATTTTGGGTATATGGCTTTGAAAATCAGATTCCTCTAAAAAATGCTCTCACTCTCTTTCAACTCATTCTTTTTTCACAACTTTGTATTTTTTCCTTTTAATCTCCTCAAACGACTTACCACTAAAAATGCTCTCTCACTCAACTTTCTTTTTCACACTCATAGACTTCTCTCTCTGTTTTTACCTCATCCTTGTATTTTTTTGAATATTTAATTTTTTTTCCTTCCACTCATTTCTTTTACGCTCTATTTTTTTCACACTCATAATGTTTTCCACACAAAAATTCGCTTTCAGTCGACTTAATAATAATAGTTTAAACGGCAAAAAAAAATTCAGTGTAGCCCCAAAATGTGCGAAAATTTTGACTCGACACTGACTCAATTTAAGCTAAACTAAACAAAGAAAACTACCTTGCTCAGGTTGCTCCCGAGAATTGCCTTATTTAGAGTTATGGTTTGACTCCATGTGCTCAAATTACGTAAGGGCTATCCATATCCTTTGCAGATTTCACTTGCCAGAACGGGGAGCAGCTAAAATCAAATAATCTGTGAGTACGCCCTTGTTGGCTTTTGAACTTAGGCTTTTTATCCTTTTTACCCGACTTCATGCACATTCCCCCACACTTGCATTTTCTATGGATCTTCTCTCTGCTCTGTATCTCATTGTGCACAACTAAATCAATATTTCAAGGAATATGTCCTTTTTGCAAGATTAGTCCAGTGGAGCCACTGCCCAAATAATCTCCTGTACCAAGCATCAAGTTGCTCTTAATGTTGCATAATTGGTCGCCCAGACTCGGCACAATCTTGTCAATCCTATGGAGGGGCTGAACCAATTGTTTGTTGGTGATAAAGCCGTCAATAAAGAAAGTAACGGTCTTGCCACCAAAACCATTGTAGTTGTGCCATCTTCCACATCAATTACCACACTTGCGATTTGAAAGGCTTAAAGTCATTATGTCTAGTCAAAGTAAGTCTGAACTAGCAAACAATAGTAATATAACACACAAGTACGGGGCGTATCCCAAGAGAATCAAGTAATTTATTTTGTCACAAATCAATGATCAACTTAAGTAACCAAAGGGGGAGTTTTGTTTGGAATGCGTAACAACTAAAATGATTATGAAGGGATTTAAAAGAGAGGAAGTTTCACTTATCAGATATCCACATAGTAGATAATCAGGTTGATCACATAAATCTATTAACCCTAAATTTGATCAATACAATTGTTATCCTAATCTTTTTTCTAATAAAGTTATTAGTCCAACTAGTCCTAATAACCCTTACTGAAATATAACTCTAAAACTATCAAGGTTCAATAAGTCAATAGCAATACGCTCAAGAATATATAGGTGCATGCAAGACCATGGACAACTAGACAGATACTCGACACACAATTAGTTCTATACACAATAGGCAATCACAACTAGTTCATACAAATCATGCTGGCTACAAACAAATATAATATGCAACTAGAATAATCAAACCCTACCAATATGAAGAATATTGATAAACTTCGGAGGTCAATCTATATAAATCAATACAAATCAATAAGATAAGCATAAGAGAAATTGAAACAATCAAATAGGAACTAGAACAAAGGTAAAAATCTCATAACCAAAATAGTTTGAAGGCTTCAGTTGTCAAGCAAAACAATGATGGATTAGTTCTTCATAGAAAGGGAACGAGAGAAAATTATAAAAAGAGAGCAAGTGCCTATTCTCCCACCTAAAACAAGGCCTTATATAGTAGCAAGTCTTGACCGAAACTCCCAAAAAACAGTCAAAGGGAAAACGGAAATAATAAATAGATAGGAAAAAACTGCTCCCACGAAAGGGAAATTAACTCCAGTCATACCGACACCACGATTGCGCAAATTGCAAACTGCGACCGTGGTTCTGTGATTTGCCAAATTTTGTCCTTTGTGTCTTCACCTTCAATCACGCATTGCAAGGCATGTTTGCATGCTCTTATTAGTAACACTTCTCGAGCACTCCCCATCGATGTGCCAAATGTAGACAAGACTACGACTTATCCTTAGTGTCGTTCCTAGCACATGGCCTTTGATTCTTCTCCAAATCCATAAAATACCATCTCCAAACCGGGATTCCAGAATTATACTCAAACGACATCTAAAGCTTCACTTATCCTAGGCTATTAACCGCTAGATACATCATATGAATTCACTACATCTAATTCCTCCGTACTTAAACCTTGCTCATCCTCGAGTAAGCTAAAAGTAAACTCACTCCTCCAATCTACACAAAGGTCTCAGTAAGTATGAAAGAATCTGCTGGCAATTATATCTCCAAACATCAACTAGAGTAATGTGAACAATCTAATCCTAACTTCCATCTAGCTCCTTATCACTTTAAAGTGACCTACTCTAGGATTTTCAATCCAACCCATGATTTTATATGCCTTTTTCATTTTGGCTCTTTTTTTTTCCTTTTCGTCTTTAAAAAAAAACAATCTTCAAAATTACAGACTCGATAAATCAAACAAAACTCAACAAACCAAGACAAACAACTACCAAAAACTCAACAAATCTCAACAACCTCAAACCAACTAAAATACAACTCCAAACAAGAATCAAACACCAACTACAAGGCTCAATCCAAAACAACTCTCAAGATGATAAAAAATAAACAATAAACAAAATCAAGCTAATATATACAAGATAGATGAATCAATGAATTTATTCTCTCCCCCATACTTGAGCACTGCATTGTCCCCGATGTAGAGAAGAAGGACACTATAGATAAATGAAGTGAAATATGCTCACTGAGGTGATGGTGGTGGTGATGAAAGTGTGAACTGACAATGTAGAAGAAACCGACAATGATGGATGGTGGTTGTGTTGATGTAACACTAGGAACTGTGCAGTTTGCAACAGAACCAAGTGACATGGAAAAAGTAGGCATATGCCTTTGAAACATCGTGAAGACACATTCATTGACCTTGACCTTCTGTTTTCCCTTCAACTTTTGGCTCTTCTTAATTTTGCATAGCTCCTTCATGAATTTGGCATATCTATGAATGCTCTTGATAATCTTGGAGTAGAGAAAAGTTCACCTCACATTTGTTGAATGTCTCGAACAATTCCTTATCATTCTCTGGGCTTGTTGTATCTTTCAAAACTTTGGGGAATGGTGCTAGAGGCTTTTCAGATCCGAGAGGTGGAAACTTAGGATGAGCGTAGTTCTCCTCCCTCAATCTAAAGTCACCCCTGTCTTCATACTCCTCCTCTTTATCATTTTGTAAGATCTTAGGAGTTTCCTTGGTTACCGGAGTAGGTCCACAAGCACGTGTATTGAGGGGTATGGGTTCAGGATCGTCGTTTATCCAATCTGGTTCATTGAAATGTGGGAGTGTGAATTGAGAGTGACAATCTGTCTTTTCTTCTATTTCTTCAAATGCGGCCTCTTCAGCCATATGACTTGTTCTCATCTATCCTCCACTTCTCAACATAACAACACTAATATTCGCCATCAGGGTCACCACTATCTGAGATGGTAGATAGTTCGAGTTATGTTGGGTCAGGGCGGTGACTGCTGTAGCAAGTTGATCAATCTGATTCTCCAAACTTTTAGTGTTGTCTTTGTTCTTTACATATGAGTGGTGAAGTGTTGGGTTAAGATATCAAGCTTTTCATTGGTCGATCGTTGAGCATTGGGTTGTGGATGATATTGAGATCTGTATTGTGGTTGTTGTTGTTGACCTTCTATCTGATTTCCCCATCTGGAATTAGGGTGATCATTGTACCTCTAGTTGTAATTATTGACATGAGCATCAAACCGAGGTCTTGGAGGCCTATATCCTCCAGCATTACGAACTTCAGCAATGGTGGGATCTTGTAATTGAGGGCAAGAATTAGTAGGGTTGAACTTGTCAGCACAAATTCCACATGATTTCACCTCTTGGTTTTGATTTTGCAGCGCTAAACCCTTGGTCAAATTCTTCAATTCAACAATCTCATTGACCCCACTCGAGCTTTTGGAGCTCGCAACATTGGATCTATTTCTAGTATAGGTTCTCCCAAAACTCCTGGTATCCTCAACTATATTTTGAAACTTAGACATGGCTACTGCCGGGGTCATATTCGAAATACTGCCACCACATGCATCGTTAACATATCTACTTTCCTGATCAAGTAAGCCATTATAAAGGTAAAGCACCAGATCATCATCATCAAAACCATGGAACATACAGTTAGAAAATAATCTCTTGAACCGATCATAATAGTCATAGAGCGTCTCATCATCTCTCTGCTTAATGTTGGCAATTGTTTTCTTCAAAGCATTCGCCTTCTTCGTGAGAAAGTAATTGTCAAGGAATGCTTTGTGTAACTTTTCCCATGTATTAATTGTACTAGTGGGTAAGTGGTAGTACCAAGCTCTAGAAGTGTCTTTCAGGCTAAAACCAAAAGTGCTCATTCTAATATGCTCTTTAGTGATCGTGGAACTCACACAGATGCATGATTGGATCTTTGCTGGCCAATCCATGAAATTTAGGGAGCAGATTGATGACTCATGATTTCAGTTTAAAAGTAACGCAATCTCCCAAAGATGGATTGTCACAACAAGAGGGTGTTGTGTCAGATTAGGAGCGATTAGCTCCCGTATAGTGCGTTGTGCCATTACTTCAACCTCTCGCTCAAGTCGTGCCTCTCTTAAGTTCATGTGGAAAGTTCTCTCAATTTCTGGATAACAATCAACAAGAGATGAAAAGTCAGTAGCACATATGTGGACCATAAGATAGGTCCACAAAAATTCAATCACAAGAAAATCACAAAATAGATTAAAATTGACTCCCCGACAATGAAACCAAATTTGACAGGCTTAAAGTCGCTTTGCCTAGTCAAAGTAATTTCCGAACTAGCAAACAACAGTAATATAACGCACAAGTATGGGTCGTACCCCAAGAGAGTCAAGTAATTTATTTCTTAACAAATCAGTGATCAACTTAAGTAACCAAAGAGGAGTTTTTTTTTGGAATGCGTAACAACTAAAAATGATTATCAATTAAATTAAGAGAGAGGAAGGTGATTCACTTATCATATATCCACGCAACAGATAATCAAGTTGATCTTAGAAATATCCTAATCCTTATTCTAAAGAGTTATTAGTCCAACTAGTCTTAATAACCCTTACTGAAATATAACCCTGAAACTATCAAGATTCGATAAGTCAATATAAATATGCTCAAGAATAGATAAGTTCATGAAACACTATGGACAACAGTCGGATACTCGACACACAATCAGTTTTGTACACAATAGGCAATCACAACCAGTTCATGCAAATCATGCTTGCTACAAACAGATATGATATTCAAATAGAATAATCAAACCCTAACAATATGAATAATATTGATAAACCTAGGAGGCCAATCTAGATAAATCAACACAAATCAATAAGATATAAGCATAAGAGAAACTGAAACAATCAAATAAGAATTATAACAAAGGTAGAAATCTCACAACCACAATAGTTTGAAGGCTTCAATCGTCAAGCAAAAAAATGATGGATTAGTTATTCATAGAAAGGAAAATGAGAGAAAATTATGAAAAGAGAGCAAGTGCCTATTCTCCCACCTAAAACAAGGCCTTATATAGTAGCACGTCTCGGTCTAAACTCCCAAAAAAACATTCTAAGGGAGAATGGAAATAATAAATATATAGGAAGAAACTGCTCCGGCAAAGGGAAATTAACTCCAATCAAATCGACTGACACTGCAATCGTGCTTGGGAAACACGTGAGCGCGCCTGCCGCGATTGCACAAATTGCAAACCACGATCGCAATTCTGCGCTTTGCCGAATTCCGCCCTTTGTGTCTTCTCCCGTGATCACGCGTTGTAAGGTGTGGTCGCAGACTCTTCTCAGGAACACTTCTTGAGCACTCCCCATAGGCACGCCGAAGGTAGATGGGTCTATGACTTCTCCTTAGTGTTGTTCCTAGAACATCACCTTTGAGTCTTTTACAAATCCATAAAATATCATCTCCAAACCGAGATTTCAGAATTACACTCAAACTGCACCTAAAGCTTCACTAATTCTAGACTAATAACCTCTAAATACCCCATATGAATTCACTACATAACGGTTCTCATAAATGTTTCCCTTAAAATGACAGGGAATGCTTTTCTCTCATAATCCATATGGATTATGTAAAAGTATTCGGGGAGAGTAAACTCACCGATGCATACTAATGCGTTTTTCATATTCCCTAGCACAAGGATATTAGATTTGTCGGTCAACTGAATGGAGACTCTAGTACAGCTCAGTGGGCCAAATCCTAAGGAATAATAAAGGTAAGAAGGCAATACATTAATAGATGCGCCCAAGGTAAGCAAGGCTCTGCCAATCCTCTCTCTCCCAGTAGTGACTCGGATTGTGAACATCCCCGGGTCCTTGCACTTCTCGGGCATATTCCTAAGCACTACAGAGATATGTTTACCCATTACCTTCTTCTTGAGAGCTCTGATGAAACGCGTGTTTACCGGTCATTAAAAATTGTAAAGATAGGATTTCAAACAAACACAACGTTTATGCAAATAATAGCGAGATTAAGATCTCACCTAATTTCTACCTAACTGACACTAAATCGTATTGGCTAGAATATAGAGAAAGCAAGGGTCAAATCTCACAAGAGGTAATGACTTATTTAGGCTTTATTTGGACAAATCTATGTAGAAAACAACTGGGGATTTTTGTTGTTTTGGAAACTAACTAAGAAAACAATAAGAACTACTTTTATATAACTTTTGAGATGAATCATATCAAAGCAAATCCATGTCATTTGGTTGATGAATATTCATAGAGAGATTCCATATGTCGTAACTAACGGTTATTAACTTAGATTTAGTGGTGTTTAGGAGTTTGTCGAGTGCATTTCTGGAATCGGACTTGGAGAGTACATTATGTGAATTTGCAGGAAGCTCGAGAGCGTTTTGTGGCACAACCATGGAGCTAGACCAAAGAAGTGCCAATGAGAGATTGCGGGCGACCTTCTAACATTGCCCGTGGCATCCCGTACATGAGATGGCCGTATATGAAGACCCGAGAATGCCGGACAATGCGTCCCAGAACCAAAGATGAAGAAAGAAGTTTCTGTGGAGAAGACCGCAACCACGGATGAGCAGCCGCTACCGCGGTTAACGTCCAGACGCAGAATCCTCCAGAGAAGAAGACCACGACCGCGGGTGGAGCAGCCGTGGAGGCGGGTGTCAAACAACCATTCAAGACCGAATTTCGGGAATTTCCTTCCGGGATTTGTTTTATCCAAAGATTTTCTGAACTTTATTTGTTTATTTGGCATTTCTTTTATTTCATTATTTTCTGAAGACATATAAATAGTTTTTAGGGTTTTAGTTGGAGAGGATCTTACTTTCTCATCTAGCCTCCACCCTTTGAGGTTTTGTATTGTTCTTGAGATTATCTTGTACTAAACATTTCATGGTTCACTTGAAAGATTGAAACTTTTGGATTTAGTTTCATTGTGAGTTTCTAAACACTTATGTTCTATTTCAATTGAGGATTGTTTCATTATCTCTTGTGCTTGAATTTATATTGATTAATATTAATTTCATATAGGTGGCCAACTAGGTTGATTGATATTGTTCATATTGCCAGGTTCGGACAATTCTATTTGAAAAGTCTTTCCTTTTGGTAGCAATCATAATTTGCATAAACTATTTGCGGGTGCATATTGTGTAGAAATTCTGAATTAATGTCAAGTATCAGTGATTCGCCAATGGTATTGCATGAACCTGCTTATCTTTGATCTTAATGCTATTCTATTATTGAATCTTGTGATTTCCTTGATTATAGTTGAATAAGGTTTTCTAGGACTATTTGAACTAGTTGGTTTATTAAAACAAAGAGTAGGATAGCCAATTGAATGTTATGCGCATAAGTTATTAGGATTCGATGATCAATGTGCTTGTCTGATGTGTTGATTTCTGATAAGTGATCATTTCCATCATTATTCACACAACCCAACATTATTATGCTAGATTAGCTGTCTTGTTACCACTTAAACAACAAAAAAACATTGGTTACACGTTTGTTACACCAACCGATATAAACCATTCTTAGACTCTCTAGGGATTCGACCCCTACTTCCACTTTACTAAGTGGATACCGAGTTGGGTTTTCTTTGATAGGTACCTACGAATTTAGCCTCATCAAATTTGGTGCCATTGCCGTGGAGCCAGACTTTACAGTTTATTTCTTTTTGTGCGACTAACTCTAGTGTGGATCTATCTTATGGTCCTACTGATCCAGATTTATTGACTTTTGATCCAGAGATAAAAGGGACGTTTCTGCAGACTTTGCGGGAAGGGATTCACGAGCTAGTGATAAAAAAACATGGCTGGCAATCAAACTCTGTGACAGCTGACTGACCCAGACCTGACACAACAACACCTTGGAGTAACGTTGCATGCCCTGAATGCTAGAGTCACGTTCGAGCTCAAAACTAGGTTCATCAATTTGTTGCCAAAATTTCACGGTTTGGTTTGGGAAGACCCGATCATGCCTCTGAGTGAGTTTCACGATATCTGCAGTTGCAGCAAGCCCAGTAATGTCACAGACGAGCAAATTAAAATGAGAGCTTTCGGTCTTACGTTGAAGGACAGTGCATGACAATGGTACTACTTGCTACCCAGATGGAGTATTGACACTTGAATGGTTTGATGGATCATGAAAGATGGTTGGTGGACAGTACATGCAATAGTAGTGTGCTGAATTTGACTCCTGTAGAAGCCCGAATCAATGAAATAGCTGAAGGGACAAGAAGTTTTGGCAGGACTTATTCTAAGAGAGGAGCTAGTGTTGTAAGCTCCAGGGAGGCTGAAGAATGAGTTTGTTAAGTTGAAAATTTTGATCAAGGGCACGACCCTTGGAAATTAGAAGCCAGCATGAGTATGCGGAATATGCATAGATGCGAGCCCCCAACTGATATGTGCCCCCAACTCCAGGATTCGACGATTGTTGAAGTTCACGCGGTGGGATGTTTAGGAGCTCCCAGGCCTAGCTATGATCGGAACAACAACTATAACCAACAAGGCAATGATAATCTTGGCTTTAGGAGGAACGATCCGACTGGTGGACAGAATCAGGGCCAATACCAGAACAACAACCACTACCGTGCTCCGTATCAACCAAAGCCCCAAGGGCCACCAACGGAAGATATGCTTCAGTCCTTGACAAAACATTTCACAACACATGTCTAGACCACGGAATCGAGTATCAAGAATCTAGAGAAGCAGGTCGGATAATTGGCAGAAGCATTTACTAATTTTGCACAGCAGAACTCGGGGAAGTTACCGTCGTAGACTGTGGTAAATCCGAGAGAAAACATTAGTGCTGTCACGCTACAGAGTGGGAGAGTTTTGGAAGGAGATGGAAATTTTGAGAAAGAGAAGTTTCTGTTGGCAGTCCGCGACCGCGGCCCGGAGCCCATGGCCGCGGTGATGAATCTGTTTTTTGGAAAATTCCAGAAGTACCGCCCGCGACCGCGGACATGAGAACCACGACCGTGGGTCTGATAACCGAGACCGCGGTCCTGAGAACCGTGACCGCATAGATGAACACTGTATTCCTGAAAAGTCTGATGCCAATAACCACGACAGCGGGCCCACTTCCCGCGACCTCGGCTTGTACCCCGACAGAAACAATGGTCTGAAGGAGCCAGAAGTGGAGGAAGAATATGAGGATCGTGGCGACTTCAAGCTGCAACAGGAGAATCACATGAGGCCTAACTTCCTTCCACTCTAGTAGGAGAAGCCTCCCGCACCATTTCCCGAAGCACTAAAGGACACATGGAGACCTGTCAATGACAAGGAGTTATTCGAGACAATCCAAAAAAATGCGAGGTAAACATTCCTCTTCTTAAGCTTGTCAAAAGTATTCCTAGGTATGCAAAATTATTAAAGGAGCTCTGCGCGATCAAGCGAAATCAAAAGCTAAAGGGGAAACAAAAGGTGCATGTTAGTGAGAGAGTGCTTGCTGTCTTTTAGTAGAAGGTAGCTAAGAAGTGCAGCGATCCAAGTATGGTTAACATTCCTTGTGTGATTAGCCAGACTAAGATTGATAGGGCCATGCTAGATTTGGTTTCTTCTATCAATGTTCTTCCTTACTCGTTATTTAAAATGTTAGGCCTAGGACCCCTGAATAAAACAGGGATTGTGATTCAACTAGCTGACAGGTCAACGGTTTACCCGAAAGGGATAGTCGAGGATGTGTTATTTATGGTAGATAGTCTCATTTTCCCTGCAGATTTATACGGGCTAGACATGGAGAATGATAATCAAGCCGCACCTATCCTTTTGGGTAGACCTTTCATGAAAGCGACTAATAGTAAGATAGATCTAGCAAGTGTGTCACTTACACTTGAGTTTGATGTAGAGCTTGTAAGTTTTAATACATATGAAGCTTTGAAATACTCCATGAATGATAACTCAGTTTTTTCCATAGATATTGTTGACCTTGTTGTGCAAGAAACTTTTAATCTATGTGGGGATGACTCTCTAAGATCTGTAATGGAGAATAGTATAGCTACACCTTGTGAGCATGATATAGAGTTGAATTCTGAATTGCATGATGTAATGGCCCAGCTTGATGCCCCAGGTACTCCTTTGGCCGGTGGGCCCATGTTACTAATTTTGGAGAGCAAGAGACCACTTCCTTCTGTTGTGCAGGCACCCACTATTGAGTTACAAGAGCTACCTACACATCTGAAGTACGCGTTTTTGGGAAAAGAAGATACTTTATTTGTCATAATCTCTAGTGCACTAACGAGAGATCAAGAGGAAAGGCTGGTGCAAGTCTTGAAAGACAATATTATGACACTTGGATGGACCATCACCGACATCAAGGGAATAATCCTTTCAACTTGCATGCACCGGATTCTCCTAGAAGAAGGGGCCAAGCCGAGCCGGCAACCTCAGCAACGATTGAATCCTCCCATGATGGAGGTGGTCAAGAAAGAGGTGCTGAAGTTGTTATCTGCCTATATGATCTACCCAATTTCGGATAGCCGGTGGATCAGCCCTACGCAGGTTGTTAAGAAGAAGGGTGGGATCAAAGTGGTGGAGAATGAAGCCGGCGAGATGGTCCCACAGTGGACACAAAAGGGATGACGAGTCTGCATCGACTACCACAAGCTGATCAAGTCTCGCTTTGTCTTTCCATAGTTGCTTCTTATGGTAATAGTTCCCCCTGACTTAAACAACCGGTATGCCAGGTCTATTCCCCCTTTTGACATCATTGAAAAAGTCATGCATATATATGATTAAGGAACTAAGGCAGCTATCATGATCTACTCTCTAGAGGAATGATTGATAAGATGCCTAAGCGAAAGGAACTAAGTTATAACTAGGCAAGATAATAGAGCAAGTAGAGAAAAACGATCAAAGCATACTTATATATTCATTTTTACTACGCACCCGAAAAGGCTACTGGCTAGATAAACCTATGGAAGCGACTGAAAAGGACTCGGAACATGAAAAAGAAAAAGACAACTAAGTTGCTTCTTCGTCAACAGGATCAACGTGTTCCGAGGCTGGCGCGACCTGTTGTTGCTCTGGAGCTGTAGTCGCTGGTGCCTCTTGTGTAGGAGGCATGTCCCCTGTTGCCTTAGCAGCTTTCTCCTCTTCCCGAGCTCGCTCCTCCTCCAGATACTGATGGTACTCCTCCCACGCCTTTTCATAGGCTTGTCGTTGCTCAGTGGGAAGAAACTGGAATAGCACTGGATCTGGTTATGAATCGCGCACACATTTCTATTGATTGGTAGTGGCGCGTCCAGAATGTTCTTAGTTGACTGCAACAGATTCTCGTCCGTGACTTGCTGCTGGTGGAAAGCGGCCATCAGATTGCGTGCGATGGGCAGCTCAGAGCCTTGCAGGGGGTAGGCAGAGGTTCCTGCAGCGACTTTGTCCATTTTACCTTTTCCCTTGCTGGAAGTCGCTTTGAACTTCACTGGGGAAGGAGGTGGAGTAGCTTGTGCTGGATCATGAAGGTCGCGAAGGCGGCGAATGAGCTGCTCAGTCAGTATGTGGGAGCAACGTCGCTTATTGTTGAAGATATGCCAGATATAGTCGCTATGGTAGCGACTGACATATGGTTCGCGATACCCTGTAGTGGCAAAGCGACCTCTAAAGAGCACAAGCGATATCACAACTTACCCAAAACACCCGTACCTGTTTAAGAATTAGCAACATAGAGGTCCTAATCTATTCACTCTCAGTCCTAGGTGGGGTATACACATGCATACATTTAAAATTGAAGGACAAAAAACACATAGAATAGTACATATGCATATGCAATTTGCAAATTTGGGTAAGACTTTAACATCAAGTGGATATTCCCAGTTGTGAGCTATGAGGGTCATAGGGAACGTTACACAAGATTAAGCTAGGGACACTTTATAATCACATATCATATCTCGTTGGGCTTTGTAATGGGCTAAGAAGCGATCAATGTGATTATGTTCATAGGATTTCAAAGAAGAGCATGCAAGTCCATAATTTCTAGCAAGATCTATTAAGATGCGAAGATTCGCCTAATTATTTCACAAAGGCATCAACCAGAGCATGCGAGAGACTAAAGCTAATGCTAAAGTTTGCCAGTCATTTCAAGCGAGTCCTAAGTTCCCAATATCGATATATAAGCAGATAGTTCTAGTCAGAGTAGAGGGAACTTACAGATGTAGGTTGCTCATGTGAAGGGGATCATTCCTAGAAGGATCCTTAGATTGGCAAATTGATCCTTGTTCAAGGCTTTGGTGAAGATATCCGCCACTTGCTCTTCAGTTCTACAATGAGTCAATTCAATATTCTTTGAAGCCTGTCATGTGGCAAGTGCAGCCATTGTCTAACCATCATCGCTCCTTAGCACTTCCAACCTACGTAAGAAAAATTCAAACTTTTGGTACCCAGTGAAGCTCAGCTTGACTGGGTGAATTAGTATCGTGGGTCGCTTTGGAGCGTGTCCCATCAGCATGAATGTTATTGATGGTCATGGGAGCAGTTTCATAGGATTCATTATGATTAGAGTTGATCCTAGCATTCTGTTTTATCTTTGGTCTAGGTTTAGCATGCAGATTTGCTTGAGTTTGATATGTCTGATGAATGTTCTGATGTCGCTGGTGATTATTATCATATCGCTTGGTATTGTTTGAAGGTCGCTGGTGTTGATACTGAGGTCGCGATGATTCATGTTCATGAGCAACATCATTGCAAGGAGAAACATAAGGCTTGTTGTCACGAGCCTGTTTCTTCTTACAGTTGTAGATTGTATGACCATTGAAACCACAGTATCTACACCAGTCGTAATAGATCACTCGCCCATATTTTCCACGTCCTGGTCTAAAGGGCTTTGCATCTTTGGTGCACCCCTTGACCTCGTGAGTCCCTTGGGCTTGTGATACATACATGGCATGAGCTTTTTCCCCATGATACCATTTAGACTTATGTTTGGGGTTTTCCAAGACTTTCACTTTGTCTTCTAAGAACTCATTCTTTCTTTTGCAAGCTTGAAGAGCCTTATCCAACACATCAGCCTTTTCAGCGAGTTCCTTGGCTAATTTCTCATGCATGGATGAGGTTTTAACATTATTATCAGAAAATTTATTAAAGACTTTTCCAAGATCGCGACACCTCTATGTGAGATATTGAAGAAAGAAGTGACTTTTGATCTTACCGAAGAGTGCAAACTTGCATTCGATACATTGAAGTCACATCTCACAACTGCGTCCATCATCAAAGCGCCAGATTGGTCTCTCCCTTTTGAGATCATGTGCGACGCTAGCTTTTATGTTATGGGAGCCGTTCTTGGTCAGAAATCCGGGTGATCAATGCATGTTATCTACTATGCCTCGATGACCTTGAATGGTGCTCAAAAGAACTACTGAACTAGCAAGAAGGAGCTATTAGCTGTGGTCTACGCCTTGTACAAATTCCGACAATATATACTTGGCACAAAGGTGATCATCCACACCGACCATGCAACCCTTCGCTATCTCATGGCGAAGAAAGAATCAAAGCCCAGACTCATCTAGTGGATTCTCCTATTGAGTGAGTTCAATTTTGAGATCCGGGATAAGAAAGGTTCCAAAATCTAGTAGTTGACCACTTGAGTCGGGTTGTTCATGAAGGAGGTGAAGAAGAAAGTCCGGGGCTTGGAAATTTTCCGGACGAGGCTCTATTTCGCGTAGATACTACTGTGAGTAAACTGCGACCGCGGCCTCCCTCCCGTGGACGCGGCCTTCTATCCTGGAAAACAAAAACAAATTCACTCAAGAATGCAACCGCGGACTATACAACCACGACCGCAGACCTCACCATGGCGACCGCGGACCTTATTACCGCGACCACGGTCTCTTCTACTGTTGACCAGACGACATTTATGAAGGAAGCCCAACTCTTTGCGCTTAAAACATTCAAACCATGGTACGCAAGCTTGGTGAACACAATGGTGCGTAGCGAGTTCCCTCCCAACTACACTAAGGTCCAAAGAGACAAGATCAAGAGCGAGGACAAATACTATGTGTGGGATGACCCCTATCTATGGAAGCATTGCGTCAACAAGGTAATCCTAAGATGTCTTCCGGATAACGTGGTACAATTTGTCCTTACACTTTGGCATTCTTATGCACGCAAGAGTCATTTTGGTCCGAATAAAACGGCTAGGAAAGTGTTAGACACCGGCTTCTATTGTCCACACATCTTTGGGGACGCTTATGCCTTTTGCAAAGCTTGTGACCGGTGTCAAAGGATCGGGAAGATCTACCCAAAGAATGAGATGTCGCAAACACCATTGATCTTTTGCGAGATCTTTGATGTTTGGGGGATTGATTTCATGGGACCTTTTCCCAGCTCTTTTGGGAATTCTATATATTGCTTGCGGTGGACTATGCTTCCAAATGGGTGGAAGAAAAGGCCACCAGAACTAACGACTCGAAGGTCGTGTCAAATTTCTTAAGGGAGAACATCTTTTCTCGATTTGGGATTCCTAAAGCTCTTGTGAGTGATAGGGGAACTCATTTCTTGAATAGAACGATGAGTGCTCTTATTAAGAAATATGGTGTTACCCATAGAGTTTCTACCGATTATCATACACAGAGTAATGGGCAAGCTGAAATGTCCAAACGACAAATCAAAGGTGTTCTAGAGAAGACGGTGGCACCAAACCGAAAGGATTGGAGTCTCTTCCTAGACAAAGCACTTTGGGATTACCAGACCGCTTACAAGACTCCCATCGGAATGTCCTCGTATCGACTCGTGTTCGGGAAGGGATGTCATCTTCCGGTGGAATTAGAGCATAGATCTTGGTGGGCGGTACACAAATGCAATATGGAGTTAGATGCTGTAGGAGAGAGCCGGAATTTGCAACTGCATGAATTAGAAGAAATACGCAGGGAGGCGTATGAGAACGCAACCATCTACAAGGAGAAGACAAAGGCTTGGCACGACAAACACATCCTACGCAAGGACTTCAAGGTTGGGACAAGGTACTCCTATATAATTCTTGTCTTCAACTTTTTCCAGGAAAATTGAGATCCAGGTGGAGTGGGCCCTATGTGGTGGTACAAGTATTTCCTCATGGAGCCGTCGAGCTCTTTTATAAATCCAACCACACTACATTCAAGGTTAGGGTCAAAGGTTAAAACCTTACCATGAAGCATTTCCCACCGGGGTGATTGAGGAGTTGACTCTAGAGGATCCACGGAGCGATAACTGATTGATCGGACCATGTCGAGCCATGATGGTAACCAAGACACTGATCGAGGGGCAACCCGAGGTAATTTCTTACATCTTTCTCTTTAAAAATAAAAGATATAAAAACCAAACAAGTAAAAATGGAAAGAGAGGAAAATGTGGGTTCCTGAAGAAAAAAAATACGAAGAATCGGTGAAATTCCACCAGAAGAGAAAACCGCGGTCGCGAACCTCAACCCGCGGGTGCGGCCAAGAGTTCTGCAGAAGAGAAGACCATGGTCGCGGGTCCTCAACCCACATCCACGGATAAAGATTCTGCATAAAAAAAGAGGGGTGAAAGAAAAAAACAAAAAAAAAACACGCTTGGCCGGCCCTAATTCTTCTTTTCCCCTCACTTTCTTCCTCATTCTCCTCACAAGAACACCCAAGCTCTCAACCTTCCCAAAACCGAAATTCACCAAATCATAAGTTTTCACCCTCACACTCTCCTCTCCATCTCAAGCTTCATCCCTACCCATCATCCCTCTCACACATTCATCCTTACTATTTTTTTCCCTCAAATTCACAAGAAATTCTCAAACCCTCAAAATCACCATCACCCCTTCTAAATCACTAAATTCCAAGTTAGACGCCAGATTTTAAGGTTCAAGTGCTTACTCCATCAATTGTTGAAGACTAGAGGCCAGATCCGGCGGCGAAATCTTCAGATTCATCCACGAATTCGCAACCCACGATGCGGATCCATCACCCGCGACCACGGCTACCCGTTCTTTAGAGACCTTCTACATCATTACCGCGACCGCGGTCCAGGAACCCGCGGCCGCAGCCTTCTGTTCTACAACTTAATTTTTGAGGTACATTCTATTGGTCGGAGCTTTTGCAATTTGGTGGCGGTTTCCACTTAGCTATCTTTGTTGGGGTTATTTGTTGCGCTGTGTAGATTTGCTATGTTGCTTGTTAATAATTAGGAATTGAGAAATGGCAACACAGAGAGCTCGTGTTTCGACCCAAGAACATGCCCGAATGGAACAACTTAAGGACAGGGAGGTGCTCTCCACGAAATTCTTTGACATCCCAATTCTACAGGAGTTTGAATTATTCGAGTGTACACGCAATATGCTTCATCACACCGGGTAGGGAAATCTGATCTTCCTAAACCCACCCACACTTAACGAGGACCTTCCTCGCGTTGTTGCGCGTCCGTCACTCTGGAGATCACAGTGATATCCTTGAGGGGATTGAATTTTTTTTGAATGGGAAAACACATAGTTTGGACGCTGATCAGGTACGCGCGATGTTGGGGTCACCGACCAATGGAATCCCGACTGGTATGTACCGCTAGTGGGCCGCACACATGAATTCTTCTGGTTTGATGTGATCGGAAAAGAATATGCGACCAACGGCGACTATAACTACAACATCCCACATCCTCCCCTTTGGCTAGCTCACAAAGTGTTGAGCATGTGTTTCTTTGGTCAAGGGGAGGTTAACAAAGTGTCCATTCTACAGGTTCAATAACTTCGATGCTTCACTATGGAGTGTGACGTGGTACCGGATTAGGCCAATCTATTTATTCGGATGTGCTTAGAAAAGCGAAATGCTAGTAGGGAGAAGCTTGCCATGGGAGGGATAATTTCGTTGTTGGTTCAGGCTGCGGATGAGATCGAGTTGATTTCTGCGAAAGACATCCATTACAAGCCGGGGGGGTCGTACAAATACGACAAGACGTGGCTGATAAAAGAAGACTTGTTAGAGCCCCGCTCGGAAGGCGGTTACTATTGGAAATATGGAAAGGGCCACTCCCTCAGAATCATCCTCCTGCACCCGATCCAATACGACCCGATCACTACTATCTACATCCCTCCCGACGTACGTGCGCACGAGCATCATGGCGCACATGCACAACCGCACCGAAAAGCAACTCGCCAACTCTTCTAGCTCTCGCGCGCCGCCCTTTAATGATATGGTGGAGCGTATTTTCCAGCGGTTGGACCAATCAGACGCCACCAACCTCCAACACTTCACCGCCCTCACTTACAGAATGGGGCAGCTCGAGCTCCACGTGCAGAGTATTGATCAGAACCAACAGGGTCTCCGTCAAGAGATTGAAGAGGTTTGACGAGGCGTGGAGGACGTATGGGCGGAGCAGACACATGCACAAGGTTTTTGGCAGACGTTCTACGACTAAGAGCAGGGCCACTGGGGGCAGTATTGGGAACATCACCCACCTCAACCTCCTCCCCCTCCCGGACAGTATTAGTACGTCTTCTTTCCCTTCCCTTTCATATAGAGTCCTCTTTTGCTGCATTAAGGACAATGTGTTGTTCAAGTATGAGGAGGGTGATTAGACTTATTTTTATGCTTTTGTAGTCGTTTTTATTCTGTTGTGTCATTATTTGAGTCTGTTTGTGTAAGGTGATAGGTGGTTCCCTACTCTTGAGTTGGTTGATTAAGTCTGTTTTTCTTCTGCTAGGATTGAGTCATGTGAAAAGTTTCTGAAAGGATTGGAGTCTGTAATTAATGAATTTTTAGAATTTAAAAAAAAAAGAAAATTGAGAAAAAATTAAAAAGAAATTATTGTGAAAATCCCGGGATAGGTCGAAAACCCGAAAGGGCGGCCTAGGTAAAAAACAAGTAGTCTATGCGGCTCTAGGCCGGGAAATATTTGGACTTGAGAGATATGAGATGTTGATGAGCCTTGAAAAGAATAGAGAGTGTCCAGTGAAAACCCGAAAGGGCGCCAGAGCAAGAATCGGAGTGTAAAAAAAATGAGTGTCTTATTATAACTTCTACATTATTTTGATGGCGTTCGAGACATATGAAGGGTGTTTGAAGGATTGTCTCGGGGTTTAGGATTCACAAGGGAGAGATAAGGAGTTAGTTTACCTTTCTTATTTTCTTTTTCATCACTTTTGAGCTTTATCGCATATTCATGTTGCATGATCATCATTCCTATTGACATTTTTGTTGCATTTTCATGGTGGTTGTATTAGACTAGGACTAGATTCTTATCTGGGAGTTTGATGCATATTGTTGTGGTTGTGCTGTGCGGATTTTTGACTTAGGATTGGTGGTTGTTGGCATGATGTTCATATCTATTTAGTGGTTTAGGTCATAAATTGAAGAGGAGGAATACGAAGTGTGTTAAGCGAGTAAGCCAAAAGCGAGAAAACCCCATCCCTCTCTTTCTTTTTGACGCCCCCCGTGTGGCGACATGGGGGCAAAAAAGGGATGACTTAATTTTATGTTTATTTTTGCCCTTTATATATTCCCGCACCCTTAGAGGAGGTTAGGAGTTCACTTGTGCTTAAAGCACATCACTTGGTTACTACGGAGTGGTGTCATATGAAGTGGTGATATAAGGAGGGAATTGGGTAGGTCACCTTGGAGAGATAAGGAGTTTTAGACCGGAGTTAGGTTAGTGATACTTGCTAAACACTTGAAGTTTGAAGATATAACCGTTAGTAGATTTCCCCCTGCTTACTGTAGACTTTTGGGCTCATTGGAGGGGTGAGCGTCATTTTGCTTACTCGAGGATGAGCAAGGTTTAAGTATGGGTAGATTTTATAGAGAGATTCTATATGGCATAACTAATGGTTATTAGCTTAGATTTAGTGGTGTTTAGGTGCTTGTCGAGTGCATTTCCAGAATCCGACTTGGAGAGTACATTATGTGAATTTACGGGAAGCTTGAGAGCTTTTTGTGGTACAACCATGGAGCTAGAGCAAAGAAGTGCCAAGGAGAGATTGCTGGCGACCTTCTGACATTGCCCGTGGTGTCCCATACATGAGATGGCCGTATATGAAGACCCGGGAATGTCGGACAACGCGTCCGGGAACCAAAGCTGAAGAAAGAAGTTTCTGCGAAGAAGACCACGACCACGGGTGAGTAGCCACGATCGTGGTTAACGTCCAGACGCAGAATCCTCCAGAGAAGAAGACCGCGACCGCGGGTGGAGCAGCCCCGACCGCGGGCGTCAGACAGTTCTTCAAGACCGAATTTTGGGAATTTCCTTCCAGGATTTGTTTTATCCAAAGATTTACTAAACTTGATTTGTTTATTTGGCATTTCTTTTATTTCATTATATTCCGAAGACATATAAATAGTTTTTAGGGTTTTAGATGGAGAGGATCATACTTTCACATCTAGCCTCCACCCTTTGAGTTTTTGCATTGTTCTTGAGATTATGTTGAACTAAACATTTCATGGTCCACTTGGAAGATTGAAGCCTCTGGATCTAGTTTTATTGTGAGTTTCTAAACACTTATGTTCTTTTTCAGTTGAGTTTAAGTGTGGGTATGTTTGATAAGCTCCATAGTGCTAAATCTATTCTTATAGACACGTCGTAGATGTGCCTATCAAACATACCCACACTTAAACTTCTACTCATCCCAAGTGGAACAAAATACCACTCTACTCTTAATAAATCCTCATGTGGAAATCCCAAGTACAAAAACACTCAAATAGAAATATCACCCAACAAAGCTCGTGCTTCATCCAATCCATCCTATACATCAACATCTAATCTCTCTGTAGAATGCTCTCAATCCTCCCAAAATTATTCACTCATAAACATATATTCATGTATCTCAAGTAATTGTAACAAATAGAAACAACAAGCATTCTAATTCCCCTCTAAAAATAAAGGTCAAAAATTAAAATCCTAACTCCATCCTACACATCTTCTCTTCAAACACCATAATGACCTACTCATCCAAATAATGTCCATCCCAACAACGCATCTCAACCACCAATTCATAGAGAAAAGATCCGCAATAGCATAACCACAACAATATGCATCAAACACAAGAAAAGAAGTCTAATCCTAGTATCTACTCCATATCATCGCCAAAAATGTGCCTCCGAATCTCCCAAAAGTAAAATAATGATCAAAATACCTTATATGAAATGCAAAGTAATCCCAAGATACTCTAATAAAGAGATCTAAATCATGTAAGCTCAATAAGATGTAAAATAAAAATAAAATCTACATCTTATCGCTCTTTGTGTGACCTACCCGAAACACTCCTATACTCCAAAACTTATGTCTCTGGCCCCAAAATGTAGAAAAGAACCATCCTAAATACTCAAATTCTTTTCACTCCAATTCTTTCTTAAGCGCCCTTTTGGGTTTTCACTCACTCTCATAAATGATCTCACTTATCTCACAACTCTCAAGAATCTATTTTGCCATGCCCAATGCCATAGAAATTACATGCTTCTTTCCTGAGCACCTCGAAAGGTTTTCGCTCATCCCAAGATTTTATATTGACTCTTTTCATTTATGCCTCATTTTGCCTATTTGTTATTTGTTTTATTTTTTCTTCATTTTTTGTGTTTTTTCAGATTTATAGAGATATGTACAAGTAATGAATATAAATCTACCTCCCCCTTAAACTAAGCATTGTCCTCAAGGATAATATCAGACATAAATAAAGATCAAGGAGAGAATAGAAGAATACTACTACTTTTGTGGTGGTGATGGATAGCCCGGGTACCAGGACCTAGGAAAAGCGTCCTAGTACTGCATCTTCTCCATCATCTGTTGCATCTGCTCATCCTGGTGGCCCCAGTGTGCGTCTTGTGCAGCTCAATGAGCATCCTTTGCAGCCCAGCTAGCTTTCTGGCTGACCCAACGAGCATCCTGGGTGGATGTATAGTCAGTGAAGCACTGATCCAGGATCTGCACTCTCTCGTAGGCCAGACGACCATAATAGTCATGTTGCTACTGTTGCTAATGGTGGTGGTGGAGGAGGAGGGGGATGTGAATAAACACTGGCCAATTGGCTGAGGTCCAATTCCGCATAGTCATTGACGGGGTACGGCAGAGGTTCGGGCCTAGGGAGCACAAACCAATGCATGTTCTCGACGTCGAAAAGGTAAGAGTGGACCTCTTGGTCTTTGCCCTGCCGATGCACAATATATGTCCAAAGTATGTGAAAATCCTTCATTCGGATAGCGTTGAACTGAGAATCATAATTAACCGGCTCCTCATCGGGATGGATAAGTTGTAACGAAATCCCGATCAAAGTAATCATCCCTCCTATGCATAGTCATCCAAGCATTGCGCTCTGGAACTTTAGACAACTCTTCAAAAACAGGCCAACACAATCCACAATCGCGGTTCCGTTCCGCGTAAATGTCGACATTGCCTTTAAGTCAGTAATGGCAATCTTGTTGACCTCAAGCTGGCCAAAGAATGCCAAACTAATCACCTTTTGGGTGATACGAAGGCATGGGTGCGAAAAGGAATAATTGTAGTTTGAGACGTGCGAGTCGTAGTTCACACCAGTTGACTTGAGGCAAAAGTCAAAATGCCCATTCTCACTAGTACAAAAGGTACGTGTGCCTTGGTGACACCAAAAATATTGCGCATGTCATCGATGATGAGCGCCGCCGTTCGTCCACTCAAGGTGAACCTGATCATTCCCGTGCTCTCGTTGATACAAAGAGTTGATAGAAATTCTTGCATCTAACTTATTTATGTTGGCGTGCTCATGCCAAAAAATTCACCCAAACCTGGACTGATCGAGCATCTCCTGCAGACAATGATTGATCCCCAAAGTCCTACATAAATACTTCTTGAAAAACATTGTGCACGTGATGTTGCGGTTGCACACATTAGCCGTAATCTCCGAAGGTTCAACTCTCTTTGCCTTTTTCTTAACGGGTCCGCGGCTCAGACACCCCGGAGGGTGAAGCACTGTTTGCGGAACTCGTACTTGAATTTAATATTTAAGAGATTGGCTAAGAAAAAGTACCGAAGTGGTGGGCAGAGAGGCTATCGGCGGGAGCAGACAGTCTTCGTAGGGCGCAGATGTCAGCTTTGTCAATCTGGGCAAGAAAAACTAATGGCGTGCGTGATGGCTATCGGCAAGCGCCAAAAATGTCCTCGAGAGCTCCAAAAGTAACTGTTGGTTTGAGCTAAAGCTGGAATGATCTAGCTAAACCGTTCCGCTTGTTTTGATGATAACAAACCTAAGTATTTGATGGCCTTTGTGTGTTTTAAGCTAGTCAGGTATAGCTCGGGAAGTTGTGAGAGTAGCTTAAGCACAAGAGGACTAGCTGTGACCACTGAGGGTCTAGCTTAAGGTCTAGTGGGGAAAGCTGAATCTCGCCAAGATGTAATAAAGGTTGAATTGACGGAAGGTCTAGATTTGAGCGAGACAGAGTCGCTGCAAAGCTAGAGGATAGCGCTTGTGAAGAAAAGAGGGAAGATACAAGTAATCAAGTGCAGAGCAAGTCTATGGGTGAAAACGTGTACTAGCGTATAGAAGATTTGGTCCAATGAAGGGAAGGCCGTTGAAGCTACAACTTAAGGGAAATGGAAACAACATGGAGTTTGTTAGGGTTTCTACTTTTGGATCTTGGATGCACGGGGATCGCTAAGCTCCAAAACTAATGGCGTGCGTGGATCGTTATCGGCAAGCGCCAAAAATGTCCTCGAGAGCTCCAAAAGTAACTGTTGGTTGAGCTAAAGCTGGAATGATCAAGCTAAACTGTTCCGCTTGTTTTGATGATAACAAACCTAAGTATTTGATGGCCTTTGTGTGTTTTAAGCTAGTCAGGTATATCTCAGGAAGTTGTGGGAGTAGCTTAAGCACAAGCGGACTAGCTGTGACCACTGAGGGTCTAGCTTAAGGTCTAGCGGGGAAAGCTGAATCTTGCCAAGACGTAATAAAGGTTGAATTGACGGAAGGTCTAGATTTGAGCGAGACAGAGTCGCTGCAAAGCTAGAGGATAGCGCTTGTGAAGAAAAGAGGGAAGATACAAGTAATCAAGTGCAGAGCAAGTCTATGGGTGAAAACGTGTACTAGCGTATAGAAGATTTGGTCCAATGAAGGGAAGGCCGTTGAAGCTACAACTTAAGGGAAATGGAAACAACATGGAGTTTGTTAGGGTTTCTACTTTTGGATCTTGGATGCACGGGATCGCTAAGCTGGACAAATCAAGAGAAGCGCCGAGGCACACGGATTGCCAACATTGAGAGATGAGATGATCAAGCAAAGAAGCACAAAGATATAAGGAGCGTGGATGCATTTCCAGAGAAAAGATGATCACGCGAATCACTGAGGTGGACTTCTTTATATGTAGCGAGATATAGAATTGCTAGCTTAGGGTTGTAAGTTAGAATTACTCTATAAGGCATGAATATGAGTATTTTTAGGTATGATTTTAGATCTTCGCATTCTAGAGAGAGAAAAGCGATTAAGCCTGAGAGAGAGATAGAGAGAAAGCTATTACAAGCTTAAGTCGTTGTGAGCAAAGGTAGTAATTAAACACTCTAGAGCTTGATTGAGAGAGATTACTTGTATGAGGTGAATGAAACTTGTATTGTGAGAGAGAGTTACTTTGATCTAGGAGTAGCTTAAGTATGTAATTGGTCTTGAATTAATACAAGTTATTGGTGAGTTTTATCCCGAGCTTATTAGAAGCTTAGGGTTCTCAACTTGGTAAATCTTTGCACAAGCTAAGCTTCTTAAGTCATTTTAACTAAGCTTAATTGTACCTAATCTCTATTCCGCAATCTAACTCAATAGATTCTATAGCTATTTGGGTTCATATTTGAGATTAAACATTTTTATACAAGTTTTAAGTATAGATGATCATCGATCCTACAATTGGTATCAGAGCTAAGGTCGCTCTTGCATAGTTTCATACTCTTTCTATAGTTTGAATCATGGGAAACGATAAACTTGCTTTTAATCTAGGGATTTCATTAGCTAAGACTCATGTCTTAGCTTAGGGTGAACTATATTGGTGGTTAACCATGATGAAGAACTACATCCAACAAACAAATTATCAATGTTGGAGGATTATAGAGAAAGGAGAAGACAAGCTCACTACCGAGACGGACATATACAAATGGTCCCCAGCCTAATATGCAATGGTTGATAAAAATGCAAAGGCTAAGAAACTCATTTTAAATACTCTCTGATGAGCGACGTTTAATACGACGTAAATGGTGGTCATTAGCATCATTCATAGACGAAATGGACATGATTTGGAGGGTATTAGTGTGTTCCGGACCTCACGAGAATAAACACAAGGAATAAAAACATTCGGGTGAAGACCGAAGAGGAAACGGCCAAAGGACGAAGCAAGTTCGCGCACGCGAGAAGAAGTGTTGAGATATTGAGCTGAGTTCAGATGGCTCGTTCTCCCTGATCTGATTTTTGATTGAGGTAATCTTAACTCGAGGAGTTAGATATTGAATTTTAATTGAAGACCTCAAAAGATGAGTAAAATCGGAGTTGTGAGTCAAAAGTTATGATGATTTTATGGACGTTGCTATTCTGCAGAAGCTGGGACGCGACCGCGCCTATATAGGCGTGACCGCGTCCTGCTCACTGGGGCGCCCGCGTCCGTAGCGTTAGAAGTGCGACCGTGCCGCCGTGGGTCTTTAGTTGTGGATTGATCTTCTCCTGCGGGATTGTTTTGGGTCTTTTTACCTACTTTCACTTGGGCTTCGTGCTTGGGACTCCTTTAGGCTGTTTTTAGGGTTTCTCTCCTCTATAAATAAGGAGGAGAGCTTGCCTCTTTCATATGCTTAGTTATAGGTTAATTACGAGAGCTCCTAGAGAGAGTGTTCATTATTCTCCAAGTTGAAGCCTGCAGATGGTTGATTTGTAGACTTTCTCCCTTGGTTCTAATGAAGATATATTGTTTGAGTTGTTTTAATCTCTTGTTTGTATTCGTAATTGATTATGATTTGTTTATCTAATTTGATCAGCTAGATTTATAGATCTATTTCATATAACTAGGGCCTGGTTTATCCTAGTTGGAGAACTTTGCCTACTTAGTGGCACAAATCTCTACTTGGACTAGTTGGACTTGTAGGATGTGAAGATTAATGAGGTGTAGGCGCCAAGGGCAGTACACTTTCCTATCTATTCATGAACTTAGTGTTGCCTAGGAGTTAGTCTTGATAGTTTCAGGGCTAGGTTGGTAGGTAAGACGCTATTAGGACTAGTTGACTTAATTAGCAACTCTAGTACATGGATTAGGACAATTATAATATATAAAATGATAGGAAGAACCCGATTAGTAAATAGGAAGTCTATGATCAAACCAACCATTCCTTTGTGTGGATGCCTGCATAATAAGGTATGTGGATCGTGAAGTACTTAGTCTAACTAAATATCAAATCTTTTGTGCGGAATATAGATTAAGAACAAGTAAACACTTCAACTCCAAAATGTTGGTTGTATTTGATTTCTCTTGAGACTTACAACAACTAGGCGAACACACAGTTCTTAGTTTCTCTCAACTCTCCTAGCTATTGCCTAAGCTCTAAATCAAGATGAACTCTCTCTCTCTCTAGTTCGACAACCACTCTTTTGATAAAAGAACTAAACTATTTATACTAAGGCATAATCACCGGAAACTAATTACCTAAAAGCAAGTGAATAACAATAAACAAAGTATTAAATCTAAACTAGCTAAATATAATGACGAAATAGCTTCAACTGTTAAGATCTCGAATCTGGAAAATCTCTTGGCGAATCAACTCTTTCCTTCTTTAGCTCTATTTCCTTCTTTAGCTTCAATGGAGATTTATTTCCATAATACGCGCTCGGTCCCCTTGAGCGTCTTCGGTCCCCTTGAGCGCGTCCTCCTTGTGTAGCACATCACTTTGTGCAGCTCGATCCTTCTCTCTCAATGTTTGGTCCCCTTCAGTATCCTTCGGTTCCCTTGCTCCTAGTTAAGCGCCTTGAGCTCTAGTCTTCTCGCTGAACTCGCTCTTGTCTCTTCTCTTGAGCTCGTTGTTTTCCACGCTTTAGCTTCCTAAATAACTCAAAGGCCTATCGATTTCCTGCGATATCTCACTCAATACACATATTAGTTCATAAGGTAGTTTGTTATCATTAAAACTAAGGCATTATCAGTTGTACGACCTAAGGGGCTAGTTCATACAACTAACAAGGTATTTTCTCTATTGCTTTCCTAGATTAAGTCAGTAACTTTGCATCAATCCGCTTTCCGCCCCTTTTATTATTAATAAAGTTGATCTTATTAATTACACAAGAATTGAATACCTAACTCTATGTGGGATCGAACCTTGCTTGCCACTCTACTTGTAGATAAGTTAGTGAGGTTTATAAATATTATTTTGACAGGCATAACAACCATTTTGGCCTCGTCACTATCTCTCAAAAAAACATAGACAAGATTATGTCCCTGCCAACAACCAAGCTCATGTGGGAAGCAATTATAGATATGCACTCAAGCAACGAAGACATGAAGAACAATCGCAAGTTTGAGCTCCAATGAGATTTCCACTCTTTTAAGATGGGTGAAAGCGAGTCTATCTCAGATTATCATTCGAGATTCTATGTATTATGTGATAAAATGTCCTCAGCGGGACTTAAGGTAGATTCTTGGCAACTCTCACTTTTTTTCATTCATGTGGTAAATTCTAAATTTGATACCTCTAAGAGAATAATGTTTATGACTAAAGAAATGAAAGAGATCCATGTTTTTGTGCTACCTGGTAAACTGTGAGTGCAGGAAAGCAAAGACCTAAACGAGTCGCTCGCAACCAAGGAAAATAGGGGAACGGAGCTCAAGCTCAGCCGAGTTTTTCAAAAGAGGGAAGACAATGATGAATATGGCCACGAAGAAGACCAAGATGTCGTGATGATGACTAAACTCGTCAAAAAGTTCTTTAAGAGACAAGGTGGATTTCAAAGAAATAAATCCAAGCCAAGCGACCTCAAGTATGTGGTGTGCTACAACTGCCAAGGTAAAGGACATATGGCTAAAGCTTTGCACCAATGCTAAGGTGGATCCAAGCTCATCAGAAACTGCACCGAGAAAAGCCTTTGTCACTTTATGGGGTGATTCAGACGACAAGCTAGACTGTGGAGAAGCACAAGAGATGTGCTTAGTAGTCGTTGAAGTGAGAGATCAACAAGAAGAGCTAAGTGATCTAAGGGAACAAACAATTGAGCTAACTAAACAATTGTCTACAAAGCCCACCCTCCTCACCAAATCTTGTGAGCTTTGTAAAGACAAAGGTATAGCTACAACCCATAACACTGACTAAACTGTTACAGACATGCTTGATGAAATCCTAACCAAGATAGATGATCTAGCCGAGAATGTTGAAGCAAAAACTGCCAACCAAACAGTTTTGGTGAAAGCACGACCGAGTTTGGGCTTCACGAATCATGATTCGTCTGTTTCAGGTCCCTCTCTATCTAGCGGGCTACATGATAAATTAATCAAGCTAGATAAATAACACCACTCTTGCAAAGCTGAGAATCAATACTTACAAAGCAAGGTTAAAGTTCTTGAGAAAGGACCAAGCGATGACTACCAAACAAGCGCAATCTCCAACACTCAGCCTACTAGATTTGCACAAAGAGAACCATTTCGCCCTGGAAAAGGCAAGTATGGTTATGTAAGATATAACCATTATTGAACTTTATGCGGAAATAATGGTCACTCTAGGCATGAGTGTGAGCGCTTAATTGAGCTCAAGAAAAGGCCTTATAAGTCGTATATGGCTAACTCTGGAAAAGGAAAGCTTGATCAAGCTTGTCTTGTTGAAGGCAAAACTTGATCAGAGCGGGTCGTCTAAGACCAAGTTTGGACGTACTAGGTCGTCAAAAGCCAGAACAAACAAGCTAAAGAACAGCGAGTTATGCCTTCCAAAGGCGAACCTCATCAAGTGCTTGATCTGAACGATGATATATATTATGAGTCTACTCCTAGAGCTGGATGATGAATGTTTTACCTTCCAGCTCAGAATAGCTAGTGTTAGTGTTCCTTTTAAGCCATTCTTTGTTGGATAATAAAAGCTTGATTATCATTGCAGGTTGAAATGCAGAGTAGGAGCTACAACGTCAAATCTACAGCTACTCTCATTTCACGCTAAGGGAGGAGAATAATCTCAGTCAGGGCTGAAACAAAAAGAAATAAAGTGTGTTGAACTGTCAACACACATCTATTCCATTCCTATATACTCAAAGATGTGTATCTATACGAGCTAAGAGTCGCTTCGTTCAAGCGAGACTCATTTGTGGTACAACTACATACTATATTTCTAGCGAGACTTAGACTATTCAAGCGAGTCCGTGGAGCATCCAAGCGGATCTCTATTCATCTCGCTGAGTCATATTCTTGTACTTGCAGAAGAGCAAAACAACAAAATATCTCTATAAGGTGCTTTGCATGGATATCTTTCTAAGTCTTAGGCTTCAGCCTGGTTTTCTATCTCTTCATTAGCTGAAGCAAGATATGCGCAGTGAGTTTCTCTAACTTTGACTATGAATTAGCAGCTTAATCTTCATTAGGAACTTTAGTTTGATTGTGCTTCTTTCTTGCTTGTTATTCGTGCATCATCTATTGCAACATGCCAATTTAGCTAGAGTTGTATATTTGTATTTAAGTTATAGCTTATAGTCATGACCCATTGCATGCTCTTCTTGTTCCACAAATAGAGAATGGTGATTGTCTTATAACCATATTACAAGCCTATAGAAATGATTCATTCCTACAGTGTCCCAGCTTGATTTAAGTGTAACGCTTCCTAAGTCCCTTTGTGAACTCTACAAAAAGGAAGTATTCATTTTATGTCAAAAAGCCAGCTACTCCTCTATATGCACATACTATATACATATATGCTGAGTGTGAGTGTGTTATGTCTCCCATATGAAATGTGCATTTTATGTTATTCTGTATGCTTAATTGGTTTTAATTTAGGACACATATCACACGCTTCACAATCTTAGCATGATCAAGCGCTTATGTGAGAGTAGCTGAGATGGCAGTTACTCTTTGTTTTGGATTAAGCTACTAAGAGGTTTGCTTAATGAGGAAGTTTTCTTAAGGCAGAAGGTTATTTTTGAGGCTCGAGGAAGTGACGGTCTAAACATAAGCTAGTGATCTAGTCTAAATGGATTCAGAAAAGCTACGTGGCTCAATGATCTAGCTTTAATTAGATCCAGCAAAGCCACACTTAACCATACAATTATATCCATTGTAGTGCGTCCAGTCCAGTGAGCTAATCTAGCCGTTGCAACGCTTCCAGTGAGTAATTATAGCCGTTGCAGGGATTTGCAGAGATTCAATAGCTAGCCGTTGCAGAAATCTAGCAGTTGGTTTAGCGGTGGAAACTTACAGAGGAATATTAAGCGCATCTATAAATACACGGGTATGCATTCACTCCAGTCCTTTACTGTGTGATCTATATATCTCCCTCTCCACATTTTCCAGAAACTCCGTTATTACCCTCGCTACACTCTCTCTCACAAATTCACTCCCGCTCCTCAAAAATCCCAATTTCTCTCAAACCTAGAAACACAAAAACTTTTCAAAGACCTAAAATGGCCGACAAAACCCTCATTTGCATGCCAACAAAGGAAGAAGCTATTTGCCGAGTTTGTGGAAAACCGTTAGAAAGAAATTGCACAACACGAGCAAGATAGGCTCGACAGGCTAGGAGCTTAGAAAGTCGTACCTCCGACGACGCCTAAGACTCCGACAACGGTTTCTACATCATCTAAGACATTAAATACTTCGGCTAATCTAGAAGCCAAAGAAGTTAGTGTCACATATCTCACCGAGGGTTGATCTGAAGATGAAGGTATTGAATCAATTGCAGTAGAGGATCCAGTCACCGCCACAGTGTCAAACGTGCTTTCAGATCGCGCCACAGTCATATCAGAGTTTTTTGTGATGCCAGCAAAATCCGCTTCAGGTGATCATCTACCGCTTATCTCTCCCTCTCACTCCAATATACTAGCTGCTTCATTTGCCGACGAAGCAGATGATGAATTTTCCCCAAATCAGCATCAAATCATTAAAGATGCTAAGAGCACCTCAAAAGCTAAGGGCAAACAAAAAGCTAGAAGTGGAAGAAGAAGTGCAATCAGACGAAGAAGAAGATGATGAGATTGAGCCTTCTTCAACAATAGTGGTGGTAAAGACTAAGACCACCACGTGTAAAGAAGCATTGAAAAGCGAGTGATGCAGAGAAGCCAGAGTTCCCGCCGCTTCCTACCGGCATAGCAAAGCACAACATTCTCTTTCCGGTCATAGTCTCGCCAGACATTCTGCATGAAATCAAGATCGCTTC